>NC_040895.2:15025-42525 GCF_900634795.4 Betta splendens
CACAGTGGTTAAAGGCCTGGTGACTGTGGATGTGACAGGGGTTTTGATCGCCAGCCGTGGGAGAAGCAGGGGTGGTGGTGTGTGGCACTGAAAAGCTGCCATGTGGATGCCAGCTGTCTGTTTCTCCAGCTTGTCAAAGCCCGGAAGAGGACTTGGACTGCAGGCGTCTTCCTGAATTAAATGATACAGTAAATCTACATTTCAGAAAAGCAGCACTCTTAAATGTTTGCGTTTACTTGTTTTGCTCTCGTTTGTTAGTTAGTTAATTAGTTTTTATAGATCACCAATAAAGTAAACATTTGAGACAAGGTAAGTCAGACCCGGTGGTGATAGCCAGACTTGTAGAGGTGCACGTCCTTTCCTGCCCCCACACACTTGTCACCTCGTGGACACTTCAGGGAGCACCTCCAAACCCCAACTGGACGCCACACAAACAGACGGCTTCGGAAAAAAAGCTGTGGGCCTGGCAGAACCCCTCCGACATAGGCCGGAGGTTCTGGAGGGTAGAACCACATGCGGTCAGATGCCATCACCCGTCTCCTCTTGAGCACACCAGTGTTGTCTTTGTACACATGAACAGCGGTGAACATTCCTCTTGTGGTGTCCTCCTTAAGCCAGTGAATGTCAGCAGATGGGATGCCATCAGGTTTCTCCCACAGGCGCACCCAACCGTCTAACTCCACCTGCAAATAAATGGTGCATACAAGAGCACGTCTGGTGATTCTTGTCTACAGAATGACATTAAAACGTAGGATTCTCATTCATGCTGCTTGCATTTAAATCCAAGTATAACTTACAGGTAAGTCACTTAGAGGTGTCTGCAAAGGAGGAACACCACCCTGGGATGTGGATGGAGCCTCTGTGGGCTGAACAGTAGACTCTGGCTCATCCAGCCAGGCAGCAGACGTGTTCTGTGAGGCTGAGTGACGCTTCTCATCCGGGGGGTGTAATGCATGTTTGGATGTCTTTGAAGGCGAATTCAAGGGCAGGGGATCCCGGGAATGTGACTTCTGGGACTTTATTCTATCTAACAAGTAATAAAACAAAAGTAGTGTAAGTGTAATAAGGTGTAATAAAAATGTTCTACTATGAAACAAACCATTGAACAACCATTAACTTTCTGCATGTCACTTACCTTCCACAGCCTGGGATGCAGCTGCCAGTTCATCATCATCATCATCCTCTGGCCATGAGGAGGGCCTGAAACTGGAGGTCCTTGTCTTCAGCTGCCATACACCAAACAGTATTTAGCTTTACAGATGGACCATTTGTGATTTGAACTGAAACATGATTAACATTCTTCATGTCACACTTCCATCCTCCTTGTCATTAATATATCTCCTGAAATTCTTCATCTGCATACTTGTGATGTGGGTCAGTGGTGTGTTCAACCACCTCCTCACAGAACTGTTTGCCTTCTTTATTATGTCCCTCTGTTCATTGCTAAATTTCTCTGGACTGTCCCTTTGAACGCTATATTGTTGGTAGAGTTCCCACATCTCCTGAAACGTGTGGCCCTCAAACCCTCTCTGACCGTAGATACACCTGTCCACATTCGCCTCAAGGACAATGGAGACTTGTGGGAAGCTCTCTGCATACTCTGTCAGGTAGTCTTTAAGCCACTGGTTGGCTCTCTCTACTGTAGTATATTTATGTATCATATTATATATTATTATATAGGTAGTGAACAATATGTTCTGGTCAGGTTAAGATGCAGCGACTGTTCCTCAACCCTTGCAGTTTGGCAGGGTCGTTGTCTGGGGAGCATCTGGGATAGACTCCAGGAAACAGACATTTACATTTACTTTTAGCAGTAAAATTGATCATTGCTTATGAGAGAAGTACAGAGAGTAGATGGGTTTGTGTGTCCTCAGTGACTGGGGTGAAAGCGTTTGCTTGAACTGGGTTCGCAGAATCTGTGTTCGCAGAATCTGTTGCGTAAACTGTTTATCCGAGCTGTTCCTAAGGAAATATTCAAAATGTCACACCGACCTGGGAAAGGAATTAGGAGGTTGATGGTGGGCCAGATGCATCCGGGAGCTGGACAGATAACACGGCCCAGCGCCAGGACCTTCAGAGTAGCCGAGAAAAACATCTACACGTCCTTATTTGGACATGTGGAAAGATTTTAGGTGGTGGTTAAAAGCAGGCCTTCACAGGCTGGGGTTTTCAGAGCGCTTCGCAGAGGGTCCGCTGGTAGCACACAGCGGACCTTTTCCGACCTCTCAGTTCTCTCTGCAGAGGAACAAGCAGGTGAATTTGGTTTCTGCCTCTCTTGCTATTACTCTTTTGTAATCATTATCTGATTGATTTAATTTGTCATGTATAATAAATTTTTATGCTATTGATTTAAACTTCAAAGATGAGTTCTTGTGAAATCTCTGTCGTGGTTGAAGAGAATAGAAATACACGACACTACCTTTCTATGGGGGTTTGACATCTCTGTTCTGTGCTTGTCAACTATGCTGCAATCACAAAGGTACATGAATTTAGTTGGGTCATTATTCTCACTGAAGTTCCTAAAGGAACAATGAACCTGAATAAACCCCAAAACGCTGATGAACGTCAAAGGCTTGTAACATGTTGCCCCTGTAGTTTTTCACCTACAAAAGTGATAAACGTAACACACTTACTACTTCATATAGCCTACGTCGTTCTCCACAAGCCAGTGGAAAGGTGCGTGTCCGTACTGGCCGAACAGCAACACCAGCCGTCCCAGACACTGCTGTCGTGACGGTGCAGGGACTCCCTCTGCTTGGAGGAATGTCTCTGCATGGTCCAGTGCAGTGAGTGGGTTCAGCAGCTCCAGGGGAGGTTTTGGGAAGACCTTTTTCTTCTCCCGGTAAAGACGTGCCTCTTTAGTCGACAGCAGCACAGCCTGCTGACGATGTGCAGGGGCGCCTGGGTTCACAACGCGGATTGTTGCCATCTTTACCTGTGGCCTATTAACAAGTAGAATATGAATGCACTGACAGAAGTAGAGAACAGAATATGGAGGCATCTGCACCCACAGAACAGTGTTAACTACTGAGATGAGTGGGGCGTGTAGTACAAAGCACAAACTGTCATGATCTGTGTTTTTGTTCTTGTCATGATCTGTGTTTTTGTTCTAGTTGATTCCTTGTCTTATTTTGGTTCCAGGTTCCGTTTCCTGTTTTATTTTGGTAGTCTCCCGGTCTCTGTTTTGTGTTCTAGCTTCACTTCCGGGTTATGTCACGTCACAGCTGTTCTTGTTTCACCCGGTCGTTATCCTCACCTGCACTGCATCAGTAATCACTCACCCGTGTATTTAGTCACCTCCTGTTCCCGTAGTCACTTGCCAGATTGTTAGTTGAGCGTCCCGTGTTTCTTGTGAATCCCTGGGCTGAGCGTCCCTAGTTTCCTGAGTCCCCGTGTTTTGTGTTTCTCGTGTTTTGTTCCTGCTTGCACCGTGTATCCTGCCCGACCCTGGATTATCTACCGACCGTGAGTTTTTGCCTGTTCCCTGCCTGTACTTTTACCGAGCCTTTTTGTGCATGACCTGGACCGTCTGACCGTGCCTTTGAGCAATAAACCTTTTGTTGATTATAACCTCGCCTCCGTGCTGTGCATGTGGGTCCGCCGCCAGCCCGAGTCCCTGACAGAACAATCTGGCCAAACTTGGACCCAGCCAGCACTTAGCCTCCGGTCAGGTCAGTGACTGTTTTTCCTTGTTTTTTTTTTTACGGCGAATATAACTCTCCCGCGGAAGTATGGAGTTTACCTGCGCCGAGCTACCCAGCGACCTACATGTTTATTTCGAGATCCTCGCGGAGGATTACCGACGGGCTAGTAACCCGGAGGACCAGCGCTGCGCCGTGGAGGTGGCGATATTGACGCTGGAGGACGATGACACCGCGTTAGATCACCCCAGTGTTCGTCGCCTCTATGAGCGACTGTGCGCGAAGTCTGACGAGCTAAGCGACGCGCTCTGCACCACGCCAGCGCCGGTCGCACCGCCGATGGTTTCGGTTTCCTCCTCCCCGCCCCGTCGGATCGTCGTGCCTGCACCAACCTGCCCAGCTCCATGGTTGTTTCCCTGGGAGGATTTCCTGCTCTCACGCGGCCCTCAGTCTCCAGTTCAGCCGCGCGCTTCTCAGTCTCCAGTTCAGCCGCGCGCTTCTCAGTCTCCAGTTCAGCCGCGCGCTTCTCAGTCTCCAGTTCAGCCGCGCGCTTCTCAGTCTCCAGTTCAGCCGCGCGCTGCTCAGTCTCCAGTTCAGCCGCGCGCTGCTCAGTCTCCAGTTCAGCCGCGCGCTGCTCAGTCCCCAGTTCAGCCGCGCGCTGCTCAGTCCCCAGTTCAGCCGCGCGCTGCCCAGACCCCAGTTCAGCCGCGCGTTGCCCAGACCCCAGTTCAGCCGTGTGTTACTCATGCCCCGGTGCAGCCCTGTCGTCTCCAGGCTCCAGCCCAGTCGAACCTAGTCCAGACCCCAGTTCAGCCGTGTGTTGCCCAGACCCCAGATCAGCCGTGTGTTGCCCAGACCCCAGATCAGCCGTGTGTCGCCCAGACCCCAGATCAGCCGTGTGTCGCCCAGACCCCAGATCAGCCGTGTGTCGCCCAGACCCCAGATCAGCCGTGTGTCGCCCAGACCCCAGATCAGCCGTGTGTCGCCCAGACCCCAGATCAGCCGTGTGTCGCCCAGACCCCAGATCAGTCGTGTGTTGCCCAGACCCCAGTTCCGTCCTTGTCCCCGTCAGAGGGCACCGTCCGTCTGACGACTGTTAGCCCCACCCAATCAGGCCCGACGTCTTCCCCGTCGAGCTCGGCAGCTGTAAGCTGTCATGCCAGCTCCGGAGTTGACGCCGTTCCAGTCCCTGTCGGCCATGTTGCGGCCGTTCCAGTCCCTGTCGGCCATGTTGCGGCCGTTCCAGTCCCTGTCGGCCATGTTGCGGCCGTTCCAGTCCCTGTCGGCTCCTCAGAGGAGGACGCCGTTCTAGTTCCTGTCGGCTCCTCAGAGGAGGACGCCGTTCCTGTTCCCGTCGGCCATATTGAGGCCGTTCTAGTTCCAGTTCCTGTCGGCTCCTCAGAGGAGGACGCCGTTCTAGTTCCTGTCGGCCAAGTAGAGGTCGTTCCAGTTCCTGTCCCTGTCGGCCATGTCGAGGCCGTTCCAGTTCCTGTCCCTGTCGGCCATGTCGAGGTCGTTCCAGTTCCTGTCCCTGTCGACCATGTCGAGGTCGTTCCAGTTCCTGTCCCTGTCGACCAAATTGAGGTCGTTCCAGTTCCTGTCCCTGTCGACCAAATTGAGGTCGTTCCAGTTCCTGTTCCTGTCGGCCATGTTGAGGTCGTTCCTGTCCCTGTCGACCAAATTGAGGTCGTTCCTGTCCCTGTCGACCAAATTGAGGTCGTTCCAGTTCCTGTCCCTGTCGACCAAGTTGAGGGCGTTCCAGTTCCTGTCCCTGTCGACCAAGTTGAGGGCGTTCCCGTAGGCCAAGTTGAGGGCGTTCCCGTAGGCCAAGTTGAGGGCGTTCCCGTAGGCCAAGTTGAGGGCGTTCCCGTAGGCCAAGTTGAGGGCGTTCCCGTAGGCCAAGTTGAGGGCGTTCCCGTAGGCCAAGTAGAGGTCACCCCTGTCTCTGACCCCGTTCCTGTCGGCCCTGTAGCGGTCGTTCCAGTCCCCGCTCCTGTCGGCCCTGTAGCGGTCGTTCCAGTCCCCGTCACCCTTGGAGCCGCAGCGCCCGCCGGCCCCCAGGAGGAGGCAGCACCTGCGGCAGTTCCTGCGCACCTCCAGGAGGAGGCCGCGCCAGCCGCAGTTCCTGCGCACCTCCAGAAGGAGGTCGCGCCAGTTGCAGTTCCTGCGCACCTCCAGGAGGAGGTTGCGCCAGCCGCAGTTCCTGCGCACCTCCAGGAGGAGGTTGCGCCAGCCGCAGTTCCTGCGCACCTCCAGGAAGAGGTCGCGCCAGCCGCAGTTCCTGCGCACCTCCAGGAGGAGGTCGCGCCAGCCGCAGTTCCTGCGCACCTCCAGGAGGAGGTCGCGCCAGCCGCAGTTCCTGCGCACCTCCAGGAGGAGGTCGCGCCAGCCGCAGTTCCTGCGCACCTCCAGGAGGAGGTCGCGCCAGCCGCAGTTCCTGCGCACCTCCAGGAGGAGGTCGCGCCAGCCGCAGTTCCTGCGCACCTCCAGGAGGAGGTCGCGCCAGCCGCAGTTCCTGCGCACCTCCAGGAGGAGGTCGCGCCAGCCGCAGTTCCTGCGCACCTCCAGGAGGAGGTCGCGCCCGTCGCAGTCCCGGCGGACCTCCAGGAGGGGGTCGCTCCCGTCATAGTTCCTGCCGACCTCCAGGAGGGGGTCGCGCCCGTCATAGTTCCTGCCGACCTCCAGGAGGGGGTCGCTCCCGTCATAGTTCCTGCCGACCTCCAGGAGGGGGTCGCTCCCGTCGCAGCTCTGGCGGACCTCCAGGCGGAGGTCGCGCCAGTCGCAGTTCCTGTCGACCCCCAGGAGGGGGTCGCGCCCGTCATAGTTCCTGCCGACCTCCAGGAGGGGGTCGCTCCCGTCATAGTTCCTGCCGACCTCCAGGAGGGGGTCGCTCCCGTCGTAGTTCCTGCCGACCTCCAGGAGGGGGTCGCTCCCGTCGTAGTTCCTGCCGACCTCCAGGAGGGGGTCGCTCCCGCCGTAGTTCCTGCCGACCTCCAGGAGGGGGTCGCTCCCGTCGTAGTTCCTGCCGACCTCCAGGAGGGGGTCGCTCCCGTCGTAGTTCCTGCCGACCTCCAGGAGGGGGTCGCTCCCGTCGTAGTTCCTGCCGACCTCCAGGAGGGGGTCGCTCCCGTCGTAGTTCCTGCCGACCTCCAGGAGGGGGTCGCTCCCGTCGTAGTTCCTGCCGACCTCCAGGAGGGGGTCGCTCCCGTCGTAGTTCCTGCCGACCTCCAGGAGGGGGTCGCTCCCGTCGTAGTTCCGGCCGACCTCCAGGAGGGGGTCGCTCCCGTCGTAGTTCCTGCCGACCTCCAGGAGGGGGTCGCTCCCGTCGCAGCTCTCGCCGCACCTGCATCGGTTCCTGGCGGTCCGGCGCTGACCGCATCTGCATCGGTTCCTGGTGGTCCGGCGCTGACCGCATCTGCATCGGTTCCTGGTGGTCCGGCGCTGACCGCATCTGCATCGGTTCCTGGCGGTCCGGCGCTGACCGCATCTGCTTCGGTTCCTGTCTCTCGTCGCGGTGGTCCAAGGAGGACGCCGCTGGTTCCTGCCTCTCGTCGCGGTGGTCCAAGGAGGACGCCGTTGGTCCCTGCCTCGTCCTTGTCTCGGCCGCCGGACTGGTGGTCTTGCCCTCGGCGCCTCCTGCTGTCCGGATGGCGCTGCCTCCTGCGGCGACGTCCGCCTCGACTCCTCAGCCCATCGGATCAGCGTCCGCCTGGAGAACGTTGCCATTCGGGGTGGCTCCCGGGGACATCGGTCCAGCCCAAGGGCACTAAGAGTGCCACCCCGGCTCAGCGGCTGCTGAGCAGGATCTCGCCACGCCGTCACCCTCCGTGACGGAATCCCTGGACCTTTTTTTTTGTTTTTCCTGTTCATGGACTTTGGGGTTTTTCGTGTGGACTCTTGTTTTGGCCCTCCTCCGGTCCTCCCTCCACCCACCCTGCTCGTTTGCCTTGAGGGGTTGGGATTCGGTCCCTCCTCCTGGGACCACCCTCCGCCCGCCCTGGTTCGGGGGGGGGGGGGGCTTCCGTGGGCGCCGTGGAAGGCGCCATAGGGGGGGGGGTACTGTCATGATCTGTGTTTTTGTTCTTGTCATGATCTGTGTTTTTGTTCTAGTTGATTCCTTGTCTTATTTTGGTTCCAGGTTCCGTTTCCTGTTTTATTTTGGTAGTCTCCCGGTCTCTGTTTTGTGTTCTAGCTTCACTTCCGGGTTATGTCACGTCACAGCTGTTCTTGTTTCACCCGGTCGTTATCCTCACCTGCACTGCATCAGTAATCACTCACCCGTGTATTTAGTCACCTCCTGTTCCCGTAGTCACTTGCCAGATTGTTAGTTGAGCGTCCCGTGTTTCTTGTGAATCCCTGGGCTGAGCGTCCCTAGTTTCCTGAGTCCCCGTGTTTTGTGTTTCTCGTGTTTTGTTCCTGCTTGCACCGTGTATCCTGCCCGACCCTGGATTATCTACCAACCGTGAGTTTTTGCCTGTTCCCTGCCTGTACTTTTACCGAGCCTTTTTGTGCATGACCTGGACCGTCTGACCGTGCCTTTGAGCAATAAACCTTTTGTTGATTATAACCTCGCCTCCGTGCTGTGCATGTGGGTCCGCCGCCAGCCCGAGTCCCTGACACAAACTGCCTGTTACAGCATCGTTACAGATCCATACATACAGTAGTTTAAAGTATTCTTTCTTTAAATAATTGTTTAATGACCAATTACATTATTCATATTCAAGCTATTTCATAAGCTTTGGTGTTTAGTTCTTTTTTAGTAGGAGCTCATTTTAGACAGTATTTCTACATGAACTGGATAAATGACTTGCTGAAGTACATACCAATAGTTTTCACTCTTTTCATTTTAAGCAAACGCGTTAACGTTACAAAATATGTTCTTTATCAGGAAACAAACTCGGACCTACGAATAGAGTCGAGAAAGTAACGGTACATGAACTCATATTCATCTTCGTCCTCGTAGCTGTCGCGGAAAACAACACTTGATACTTACCGCAAACAGAGGTTTTGTATGTCCGGTCACCGTGTGTGCGCATTTAATGGCCACTGAAAAGAATAGGACTGTATTTAAGCAACGTACAGGAATAAAATCTGGTGTCCGGCAAAAAAAAGTCAGCGTCTGTCCAGCCGATGTGTTTACTGTACCTTTGGAAACGAGCGCTGTGATTGGTTGTTGGGGGTCCGCGTGTCGACTCAGCCCCGACAAATCGGACAGCGTAACTGTCTACGGTGACCTGTAGACCGTAGACATTCCACACTGTAGACTGTAGACTTTGCACTACCGTAGAAACAGGTTCTGCGATCTCCCCAAATGTGGGAATCTTGACTGCATAATTTCTGGTAGTGGGGGACTGTGTTCGCGCTCTCCTCTGATTAAGTGTTCATAAGATATTGTCGCTGACTGTCGCATGAATCCCATGAATGAAGCTATGGCTCACGTAAAAAATCTGCTCTCAGATTTGTTCTGTAACTATTCTACTGTAATAAATACAAGCTTCATTCATTCAGTTGAGTGTTACCGTACCCGTTTTATTTATTACATTTCGATGCATTTCTCTTTTCTCCACTAGATGTGGAAGCTGCAGTTTTATTTGTCAACTTATTAATCGAGCAAACAGTTTTTCTTCAGTGAGAAAGATGATAGATTTGTTGGTATTAGCTCATATAACGCCACATTCAGGCAAGTGGATGCAACGGCGTGGCTTGCCAAGCTTTAAAGAGCTCCTGTCACTTTCTGCTCTAGCTTATGGCCATACCACCCTGAGCACGCCTGATCTCGTCTGATCTCGGAAGCTAAGCAGTGTCGGGCCTGGTTAGAACTTGGATGGGAGACCGCCTGGGAATACCAGGTGCTGTAAGCTTTTACATTTCCCCTCAACCCTAGCAGAGCGGGCTGTTTGCTCAGGTCTACATTATACTGCACCGTGTTATGGGAAAAGTGTTTTTTTTCTTATTCTATGCAGTTATTATATGATTTATGACCTATCTTCTGCAATTAATAGCTATTGTTTTATTACTTCTGTTTTATGTATTTGACATTTTACCTAGATTGTTCAATTATTTGTTAACTCTATAATTGCATCGTTCTTAGACAACAGACGCTATTACCTGCAAGAACTTTCTGTTTTCAGTCACAGTGCTGCTTTTGCTTTGTTCACAGTTCATGCCTATGGTCGGTGACACATTACAAGTAATGATTTTGGCTTCTCTCTATTTGTTTTGTTTAAAGAGAGAGCGAAATACAAAAAAGCGGATATTGTGTTTAAGGCCAAAATGGCCACCTTCTGTGTACGTCCCAAAATGTTCTAAGTCCTTTATAAACGCCACATTCAGGCAAGTGGATGCAACGGCGTGGCTTGCCAAGCTTAAAAGAGCTCCTGTCACTCTCTGCTCTCGCTTACGGCCATACCACCCTGAGCACGCCCGATCTCGTCTGATTTGGAAGCTGAGCAGTGTCGGGCCTGGTTAGAACTTGCATGGGAGACCGCGTGGGAATACCAGGTGCTGTAAGCTTTTACATTTCTCCTCAACCCTAGCAGAGCGGGCTGTTTGCTCAGGTCCACATTATACTGCACCGTGTTATGGGAAAAGTGTTTTCTTCCTTATTCTATGCAGTTATTGTATGATTTATGAGGTATCTTCTGCAATAATATCTTGTGTTTTTTATTACTTGTTTTTTATGTATTTGACATTTCACCTAGATTGTTCAATTTTTGATAACTCAATAATTGCATCGTTCTTAGACAACCGACGGTATTACCTGCAAGAATTTTCTGTTTTCAGTCACAGTGCTGCCTTTGCTTTGTTCACAGTTCATGCCTATGGTCGGTGACACATTACAAATAATGATTTTGGCTTCTTTCTAGTTGTTTTGTTTAAAGGGACAGCGAAATACAAGAAAGGGGATATTGTGTTTAAGGCCAAAATGGCCACCTCCTGTGTACCTCCCAAAATGTTCTAAGTCCTTTATAAACGCCACATTCAGGCAAGTGGACGCAACGGCGTGGCTTGCCAAGCTTAAAAGAGCTCCTGTCACTCTCAGCTCTCGCTTACGGCCATACCACCCTGAGCACACCCGATCTCGTCTGATCTCGGAAGCTAAGCAGGGTCGGGCCTGGTTAGTACTTGGATGGGAGACCGCCTGGGAATACCAGGTGCTGTAAGCTTTTACATTTCTCCTCAACCCTAGCAGAGCGGGCTGTTTTCTCAGGTCCACATTATACTGCACCGTGTTATGGGAAAAGTGTTTTCCTTCTTATTCTATGCAGTTATTGTACGATGTATGAGGTATGTTCTGCAATAATATCTTGTCTTTTTTATTACTTGTATTTTAAGTATTTGACATTTCACCTAGATTCTTCAATTATTTGTTACTCAATAATTGCATCGTTCTTAGACAACAGACGCTATTACCTGCAAAAATATTCTGTTTTCAGTCACAGTGCTGCTTTTGCTTTGTTCACAGTTCATGCCTATGGTCGGTGACACATTACAAATAATGATTTTGGCTTCTTTCTAGTTGTTTTGTTTAAAGGGACATCGAAATACAAAAAAGGGATATTGTGTTTAAGGCCAAAATGGCCACCTTTTGTGTACATCCCAAAATGTTCTAAGTCCTTTATAAACGCCACATTCAGGCAAGTGGATGCAGCGGCGTGGCTTGCCAAGCTTAAAAGAGCTCCTGTCAATCTCTGCTCTCGCTTACGGCCAAACCACCCTGAGCACTCCCGATCTCGTCTGATCTCGGAAGCTAAGCAGAGTCGGGCCTGGTTAGTACATGGATGGGAGACCGCCTGGGAATACCAGGTGCTGTAAGCTTTTACATTTCCCCTCAACCTTAGCAGAGCGGGCTGTTTGCTCAGGTCTACATTATACTGCACCGTGTTATGGGAAAAGTGTTTTTTTTCTTATTCTATGCAGTTATTATATGATTTATGACCTATCTTCTGCAATTAATAGCTATTGTTTTTATTACTTCTGTTTTATGTATTTGACATTTTACCTAGATTGTTCAATTATTTGTTAACTCTATAATTGCATCGTTCTTAGACAACAGACGCTATTACCTGCAAGAACTTTCTGTTTTCAGTCACAGTGCTGCTTTTGCTTTGTTCACAGTTCATGCCTATGGTCGGTGACACATTACAAGTAATGATTTTGGCTTCTCTCTATTTGTTTTGTTTAAAGAGAGAGCGAAATACAAAAAAGCGGATATTGTGTTTAAGGCCAAAATGGCCACCTTCTGTGTACATCCCAAAATGTTCTAAGTCCTTTATAAACGTCACATTCAGGCAAGTGGATGCAACGGCGTGGCTTGCAAGCTTAAAAGAGCTCCTGTCACTCTCCGCTCTCGCTTACGGCCATACCACCCTGAGCACACCCGATCTCATCTGATCTCGGAAGCTAAGCAGTGTCGGGCCTGGTTAGAACTTGGATGGGAAACCGCTTGGGAATACCAGGTGCTGTAAGCTTTTACATTTCTCCTCAACCCTAGCAGAGCGGGCTGTTTGCTCAGGTCCACATTATACTGCACCGTGTTATGGGAAAAGTTTTTTCTTTCTTATTCTATACAGTTATTATATGATTTATGACCTATCCTCTGCGATTAATAACTATTGTTTTTATTACTTCTGTTTTATGTATTTGACATTTCACCTAGATTTTTCAAGTATTTGTTAACTCAATGACTGCATCGTTCTTAGACAACAGACGCTTTTACCTGCAAGAATTTTCTGTTTTCAGTCACAGTGCTGCTTTTGCTTTGTTCACAGTTCATGCCTATGGTCGGTGACACATTACAAGTAATGATTTTGGCTTCTCTCTAGCTGTTTTGTTTAAAGGGAGAGCGAAATACAAAAAAGGGGATATTGTGTTTAAGGCCAAAATGGCCACCTTCTGTGTACGTCCCAAAATGTTCTAAGTCCTTTATAAAGGCCACATTCAGGCAAGTGGATGCAACGGCGTGGCTTGCCAAGCTTAAAAGAGCTCCTGTCACTCTCAGCTCTAGCTTATGGCCATACCACCCTGAGCACGCCCGATCTCGTCTGATCTCGGAAGCTAAGCAGTGTTGGGCCTGGTTAGTACTTGGATGGGAGACCGCCTGGGAATACCAGGTGCTGTAAGCTTTTACATTTCTCCTCAACCCTAGTAGAGCGGGCTGTTTTCTCAGGTCTACATTATACTGCACCGTGTTATGGGAAAAGAGTTTTCTTTCTTATTCTATGCAGTTATTGTACGATTTATGAGGTATTTTCTGCAATTATTATCTTGTGTTTTTTATTACTTCTGTTTTATGTATTTGACATTTTACCTAGATTGTTCAATTATTTGTTAACTCTATAATTGCATCGTTCTTAGACAACAGACGCTATTACCTGCAAGAATTTTCTGTTTTCAGTCACAGTGCTGCTTTTGCTTTGTTCACAGTTCATGCCTATGGTCGGTGACACATTACAAGTAATGACTTTGGCTTCTCTCTATTTGATTTGTTTAAAGGAACAGCGAAATACAAAAAAGGGGATATTGTGTTTAAGGCCAAAATGGCCACCTTCTGTGTACGTCCCAAAATGTTCTAAGTCCTTTATAAATGCCACATTCAGACAAGTGGATGCAACGGCGTGGCTTGCCAAGCTTAAAAGAGCTCCTGTCACTCTCAGCTCTCGCTTACGGCCATACCACCCTGAGCACGCCCGATCTCATCTGATCTCGGAAGCTAAGCAGTGTCGGGCCTGGTTAGAACTTCGATGGGAGACCGCCTGGGAATACCAGGTGCTGTAAGCTTTTACATTTCTCCTCAACCCTAGCAGAGCGGGCTGTTTGCTCAGGTCCACATTATACTGCACCGTGTTATGGGAAAAGTGTTTTCTTTCTTATTCTATGCAGTTATTATATGATTTATGACCTATCTTCTGCAATTAATAGCTATTGTTTTTATTACTTCTGTTTTATGTATTTAACATTTTACCTAGATTGTTCAATTGTTTGTTAACTCTATAATTGCATCGTTCTTAGACAACAGACGCTATTACCTGCAAGAATTTTCTGTTTTCAGTCACAGTGCTGCTTTTGCTTTGTTCACAGTTCATGCCTATGGTTGGTGACACATTACAGGTAATGACTTTGGCTTCTCTCTATTTGATTTGTTTAAAGGGACAGCGAAATACAAAAAAGGGGATATTGTGTTTAAGGCCAAAATGGCCACCTTCTGTGTACGTCCCAAAATGTTCTAAGTCCTTTACAAATGCCACATTCAGACAAGTGGATGCAACGGCGTGGCTTGCCAAGCTTAAAAGAGCTCCTGTCACTCTCTGCTCTCGCTTACGGCCATACCACCCTGACCACGCCCGATCTCATCTGATCTTGGAAGCTAAGCAGTGTCGGGCCTGGTTAGAACTTGGATGGGAGACCGCCTAGGAATACCAGGTGCTGTAAGCTTTTTTTCATTTCTCCTCAACCCTAGCAGGGGGCGCTGTTTTCTCAGGTCCACATTATACTGCACCGTGTTATGGGAAAAGTGTTTTCCTTCTTATTCTATGCAGTTACTGTACGATGTATCAGGTATGTTCTGCAATAATATCTTGTCTTTTTTATTACTTGTATTTTAAGTATTTGACATTTCACCTAGTTTGTTCAATTATTTGTTAACTCAATAATTGCATCGTTCTTAGACAACAGACGCTATTACCTGCAAGAATTTTCTGTTTTCAGTCACAGTGCTGCTTTTGCTTTGTTCACAGTTCATGCCTTTGGTCGGTGACACATTACAAGTAATGATTTTGGCTTCTCTCTATTTCTTTTGTTTAAAGGGAGAGCGAAATACAAAAAAAAAATATTGTGTTTAAGGCCAAAATGGCCACCTTCTGTGTACGTCCCAAAATGTTCTAAGTCCTTTATAAACGTCACATTCAGGCAAGTGGATGCAACGGCGTGGCTTGCAAGCTTAAAAGAGCTCCTGTCACTCTCTGCTCTCGCTTGCGGCCATACCACCCTGAGCACGCCCGATCTCATCTGATCTCGGAAGCTAAGCAGTGTCGGGCCTGGTTAGAACTTAGGTGGGAGACCGCCTGGGAATACCAGGTGCTGTAAGCTTTTACATTTCTCCTCAACCCTAGCAGAGCGGGCTGTTTGCTCAGGTCCACATTATACTGCACCGTGTTATGGGAAAAGTGTTTTCTTTCTTATTGTATGCAGTTATTGTATGATTTATGAGGTATCTTCTGCAATAATATCTTGTGTTTTTTATTACTTGTATTTTATGTATTTGACATTTCACCTAGATTGTTCAATTTTTGATAACTCAATAATTGCATCGTTCTTAGAGCAATTCAAAGTCATGTTGTTCAAAGAGTGAGTCGAAGATTCTGCTTAAAAAGGAAGTCAATGTGCAACATGGCATGGTCATGTAGTGGTTATCACGTTTGCTTCACACGCAAAAGGTCCCTTGTTTGATGCCAGGCAGAACCAGGTAAGTTTTTCTTTCAACTTTCTCTATGCAGGGGCTATTGTTATGCCACTGTAGCCATGTACAAAATATCAATATAGTAGAAATGCATGACACATGATCTGTTGATTCTTCTAAAAAGCACCAAATCAAACGTGAGGACATGGTTGCGTCTTGCATCTCAGAGTTTGTACATCTGTTGCTGAAACCTGGGATGGACCGAAGGATGCAGATCTTCAGTCTAACACTCTCCCGCCTGAGCTACTCCAGTAAGAAAGAGGTACTTTGTGGTGGTCAAAAGCAGTTATCCTCAGCTGGTATTTATAAAAGAAAGTAAATTCATGCATCGTGTGGAGGGATGACAAAGAAAAACACTCCCCGTCAGGGAATGGAACCCTGGTCTTCCACGTGACCAGCGGAGATACTGGCCACTATACTAACGAGGACCAAGTTCGCCATCTTGTGGTCTGTGGATAACCAACTCACACGTAACACACAATTTTTGTGTGGGATTGTAGGTGCAACAAAGCAAGTTTGTGGTTTAAGGACTTAGCAAAGTGACCAAAAACCCTTGGGGGCTCCGCTTTAGCTCCATTGATTCACATGTACCCATGGAAAGCATAGTGGGCACCTGCAACAGGTTTTTTTGGAAGGCTCTTTCCTCAAGAACTAGTCTCTCTCTAGCGTTCTGTGGTGTAGTGGCTATCACATTTGCATCATACGTAAAAGGCCCCTGGTTTGAAACCAGGCAGAAACTTTAAAATAATTTTTTGTCCGATGTAGGTAATTAATGTGTGTGACAGCCCATGAGCCTTCACAAAATGGCCAGTCGAAACTGCATTTCCTGTGAAGGAGTCCCAGAATATGGCAAAGTGCACTGGCAAGTTTTTGTTCACTAATGGACTGTCCTGTCAACATTCCAAAAAGACATGCTATCGTTGCTTGCTTTTCAGCCTGAATGAAACTTTGAAACGCACATCAACACAAAATGCTGAACTGGCAGGACTCCAAAGGTCCTAGAGACACTGCAGAGGAGGGTTGTCAACGGATCCACTTTTTGCTAGCATACTCTGGCGTACTAATTTGGACTTGAGAAGGAATTATATTTAAGGGGGCAAGAGGGTCTTGAGAAGAGAGCAGTCAACTGTTGCAGCCATCTTGGGTGGCTGCCATTGTTGGTGTGTCTAGCCAGAGGAGTGTGTGTTGGAATGGAGGTCATGGACCTGTTAGGGTTTTAGGCTGCACTAGATAATTTTCTGTCCAGGAACCACAACGTCGGATATAGCAAGAGCAATTCAAAGTCATGTTGTTCAAAAAGTGAGTCGAAGATTCTGCTTAAAAAGGAAGTCAATGTGCAACATGACGTGGTCATGTAGTGGCTATCACGTTTGCTTCACACGCAAAAGGTCCCTTGTTTGATGCCAGGCGGAAACAGGTACGTTTTTCTTTCAACTTTCTCTATGAAGGGGCTATTTTTATGCCACTGTAGCCATGTACAAAATATCAATATAGTAAAAATGCATGACACATGATCTGTTGATTCTTCTAAAAAGCACCAAATGAAACGTGAGGACATGGTTGCGTCTTGCATCTGAGAGTTTGTACATCTGTTGCTGAAACCTGAGATGGACCGAAGGATGCAGATCTTCAGTCTAACACTCTCCCGCCTGAGCTACTCCAGTAAAAAAGAGGTACTTTGTGGTGGTTAAAAGCAGTTATCCTAAGCTGGTATTTATAAAAGAAAGTAAATTCATGCATCGTGTGGAGGGATGACAAAGAAAAACACTCCCCGTCAGGGAATGGAACCCTGGTCTTCCACGTGACCAGCGGAGATACTGGCCACTATACTAACGAGGACCAAGTTCGCCATCTTGTGGTCTGTGGATAACCAACTCACACGTAACACACAATTTTTGTGTGGGATTGTAGGTGCAACAAAGCAAGTTTGTGGTTTAAGGACTTAGCAAAGTGACCAAAAACCCTTGGGGGCTCCGCTTTAGCTCCATTGATTCACATGTACCCATGGAAAGCATAGTGGGCACCTGCAACAGGTTTTTTTGGAAGGCTCCTTTCTCAAGAACTATCTCTCTCTGCGTTCTGTGGTGTCACATTTGCCTCACACGCAAAAGGCCCCTGGTTTGAAACCAGGCAGAAACTTTAAAGTAATTTTTTGTCCGATGTAGGTAATCAATGTGTGTGACAGCCCATGAGCCTTCACAAAATGGCCAGTCGAAACTGCATTTCCTGTGAAGGAGTCCCAGAATATGGCAAAGTGCACTGGCAAGTTTTTGTTCACTAATGGACTGTCCTGTCAACATTCCAAAAAGACATGCTATCGTTGCTTGCTTTTCAGCCTGAATGAAACTTTGAAACACACATCAACACAAAATGCTGAACTGGCAGGACTCCAAAGGTCCTAGAGACACTGCAGAGGAGGGTTGTCAACGGATCCACTTTTTGCTAGCATACTCTGGCGTACTAATTTGGACTTGAGAAGGAATTATATTTAAGGGGGCAAGAGGGTCTTGAGAAGAGAGCAGTCAACTGTTGCAGCCATCTTGGGTGGCTGCCATTGTTGGTGTGTCTAGCCAGAGGAGTGTGTGTTGGAATGGAGGTCCTAGACCTGTTAGCGTTTTAGGCTGCATTAGATAATTTTCTGTCCAGGAACCACAACGTTGGATTTAGCAAGAGCAATTCAAAGTCATGTAGTTCAAAAAGTGAGTCAAAGATTCTGCTTAAAAAGGAAGTCAATGTGCAACATGGCATGGTCATGTAGTGGTTATCACGTTTGCTTCACACGCAAAAGGTCCCTTGTTTGATGCCAGGCAAAAACAGGTACGTTTTTCTTTCAACTTTCTCTATGAAGGGGCTATTTTTATGCCACTGTAGCCATGTACAAAATATAAATATAGTAAAAATGCATGACACATGATCTGTTGATTCTTCTAAAAAGCACCAGATGAAACGTGAGGACATGGTTGCGTCTTGCATCTGAGAGTTTGTACATCTGTTGCTGAAACCTGAGATGGACCGAAGGATGCAGATCTTCAGTCTAACGCTCTCCCGCCTGAGCTACTCCAGTAAAAAAAAGGTACTTTGTGGTGGTCAAAAGCAGTTATCCTCAGCTGGTATTTATAAAAGAAAGTAAATTCATGCATCGTGTGGAGGGATGACAAAGAAAAACACTCCCCGTCAGGGAATCGAACCCTGGTCTTCCGCGTGACAAGCGGAGATACTGGCCACTATACTAACGAGGACCAAGTTCGCCATCTAGTGGTCTGTGAATGCCCAACTCACACGTAACACACAATTTTTGTGTGGGATTTTAGCTGCAACAAAGCAAGTTTGTGGTTTAAGGATTTAGCAAAGTGACCAAAAACCCTTGGGGGCTCCGCTTTAGCTCCATTGATTCACATGTACCCATGGAAAGCATAGTGGGCACCTGCAACAGGTTTTTTGGAAGGCTCTTTCCTCAAGAACTGTCTCTCTCAGCGTTCTGTGGTGTAGTGGCTATCACATTTGCATCATACGTAAAAGGCCCCTGGTTTGAAACCAGGCAGAAAATTTAAAATAATTTTTTGTCCGATGTAGGTAATTAATGTGTGTGACAGCCCATGAGCCTTCACAAAATGGCCAGTCGAAACTGCATTTCCTGTGAAGAAGTTCCAGAATATGGCAAAGTGCACTGGAAAGTTTTTGTTCACTAAAGGACTGTCCTGTCAACATTCCAAAAAGACATGCTATCATTGCTTGCTTTTCAGCCTGAATGACACTTTGAAACGCACATCAACACAAAATACTGAACTGGCAGGACTCCAAAGGTCCTAGAGACACTGCAGAGGAGGGTTGTCAACGGCTGCACTTTTTGCTAGCATACTCTGGCGTACTAATTTGGACTTGAGAAGGAATTATATTTAACCCTCACGCAGCTCTCATTTTTAGACCCCACGAGGGCAACGGAGGAGGGTTTTACATCTGACCCCACAAGTGGGTGAGGATGTGCAGTGGGGGGGTGGTGGTCAGGGTCACGCCAGACCCCAGGAGGAAAGCGAACGTGCAGGTTAGGAGGAGGGAGGTGGGGGTCACGCCAGAC
This sequence comes from Betta splendens, assembly GCF_900634795.4. Lineage (NCBI taxonomy): Eukaryota > Metazoa > Chordata > Actinopteri > Anabantiformes > Osphronemidae > Betta > Betta splendens. Next base: position 34,200 of record NC_040895.2, read on the forward strand.
CCCAGGAGGAAAGCGAACGTGCAGGGTAGGAGGAGGGAGGAGGGGGTCACGCCAGACCCCACGAGGACACAGAACGTGCAGGTTGGGAGGAGGGAGGAGGGGGTCACGCCAGACCCCAGGAGGAAAGCGAACGTGCAGGTTGGGAGGAGGGAGGAGGGAGGAGGGGGTCACGCCAGACCCCAGGAGGAAAGCGAACGTGCAGGTTAGAAGGAGGGAGGTGGGGGTCATGCCGGACCCCAGGAGGAAAGCGAACGTGCAGGTTGGGAGGAGGGAGGAGGGGGTCACGCCGGACCCCACGAGGGCACAGAACGTGCAGGTTGGGAGGAGGGAGGAGGGGGTAACGCCGGACCCCACGAGGACAGAGAAAGTGCAGGTAGGGAGGAGGGAGGCGGGGGTCACGCTAGACCCCACGAGGACACAGAAAGTGCAGGTTGGGAGGAGGGAGGAGGGGGTCACGCCGGACCCCACGAGGACACAGAACGTGCAGGTTAGGAGGAGGGAGGTGGGGGTCACACCGGACCCCAGGAGGAAAGCGAACGTCCAGGTTGGGAGGAGGGAGGTGGGGGTCACGCCGGACCCCAGGAGGAAAGCGAACGTGCAGGTTGGAAGGAAGGAGGAGGGGGTCACGCCAGACCCCAGGAGGAAAGCGAACGTGCAGGTTGGGAGGAGGGAGGTGGGGGTCACGCCGGACCCCAGGAGGAAAGCGAAACGTGCAGGTTGGGAGGAGGGAGGAGGGGGTCACGCCAGACCCCAGGAGGAAAGCAAACGTGCAGGTTAGGAGGAGGGAGGTGGGGGTCACACCGGACCCCAGGAGGAAAGCGAACGTGCAGGTTAGGAGGAGGGAGGTGTTGGTCACGCCGGACCCCACGAGGAAAGGGAACGTGCAGGTTAGGAGGAGGGAGGTGTTGGTCACGCCGGACCCCAGGAGGAAAGCGAACGTGCAGGTTAGGAGGAGGGAGGTGGGGGTCACGCCAGACCCCACGAGTGCACAGAAAGTGCAGGTTAGGAGGAGGTAGCTGGGGGTCACGCCGGACCCCACGAGGACACAGAAAGTGCAGGTTAGGAGGATCCACAGGTTGGAGGATGGAGAATCTCTGTCTGGAGAAACTGTGTGTGTGTGTGTGTGTGTGTGTGTGTGTGTGTGTGTGTGTGTGTGTGTGTGTGTGTGTGGGAATACAAGGAGGGCCGTGACGTTGTGTGTTTCCAAGTTGGAAACTTGTTGTCTCCAGGTTGGAGAAAATCCCAGGTTGGAGAAAAAAAAAAAACAAAATACCCAAATTCAAATGCTTTTGCTTTATTTTATTAATTCTTTTTCTTTTTCATATTACACTTATTTTGTAAATAGTGTTACTACACTGACAACAACAAAAACATCAACAATAGTATAAAACACACGGAATATTATTAGTATTATCCATCCATCCATTTTCTTAACCGCTTACTCCCTAGTGCGGGGTCACAGGGGTGCTGGAGCCTATCCCAGCTGGCTGCGGGGGCAGGGTACACTCTGGACAGGTCGCCAGTCCATCGCAGGGCAACACATAGACAGACAACCATTCACTCACACCTACAGGCAATGGTAAGCCAATCAACCTAACCTCCGGAGGAAGCCGGAGAACCCGGAGAGAACCCACGCAAACACGGGGAGAATGTGCAAACTCCACACAGAGAGGCACCAGGGCCGCCTCCGGGAATCGAACCCAGAACCTTCCTGCTGTGAGGCGACAGTGCTACCCACCGCACCACCGTGCCGGCCCTTATTAGTATTATGATTATTATTATTTCATTTTCTAATGAACAAACAAATTATCTTCAGGAGTGAGGGGCGCAGTCTGAACAGCAGAAGAGCAAATATCTGTGGCAGATGTATCTCTCGCACCGATGGCAAACGTTGTTTGTTTTGCGGTCCCTCGCGCGCGGACAAATTTGACACCTTTTCCTCTTGCCCTTTTGCGCCCTGATTGTCTAATTTCAGCCGTGACTTGAGGAACCGCATTAACTCCAGTAATGCATGATGGGAGATGTCCCTCTAGGATGTTGTACTTTGTGAGTTCAAAGATTTTCAGCACCGTCAGTCATTAGCGATCACGTGTGAAAGGCTCTCCTGAGCGCGGGTTCAGCAACTCATAATTACCTGGCAGGGGAGATACCATGATCAGGGTGTAAAGGACAGATACAAACCATAAACTATTAGACGGTCAAACAGAATATCAGATGTTAGAACTTGATGTATGACGGGACACAAGAGATTAGTTGTTTTTGTAAGAATGTTACAAGAAGAGTGTTGAACCTAACCAGTCACAGAGCACATGATGACTACGTTGGGATCACAATCTTTGAATATATGACTTGGCGTTTACATGAATCTGTGTCACTGAACCTCATTTAGAACTGAGCTGAGATCAGGAGATGCTTTTCATGAGTGGTTCCTGCATATGTCATACAATCTGTAGGTGGACAGTTTGACATTGCTGTGTAGTGGAACCACATCTTAGATGTTACAAAGTATTTTACACTGAGTTTTGTGGAGATCAATATCCTGTCAAACATATGGATACATAACTTTCTAATGAATAATGAGCAGAATCTACCATTTTTACATCCATACTGGGTGCACCGTTCCAAGAAGTACTGCAATACTGGGTCGATGCGCGGAGTGGACGGAGCAAGCCCCTATTCCATCTCCCTGCTCCAAAAAACAATTTAATATATGGTCCCCAGGTAGGGGACGTATCAGATATTAAACTGATAAGAACAGATAATACACTTGATCTTAGCCAAAAGGCCGAGAAGCGATACTGCCATGACGTAGAAGCTGAAGTACACATTCTCCCAACAGTCAGTCTCAGTGACGGTGCAAACGTCTACGTTCAGTTGACCAGTAGATTAGAGTTTAGCAGTGTGGTCCAGTGGGACCAAATGCTAAGATGTGCAACGCTTACAGAAAACAAAGGGTTGTTCTTTAAATGTTTAAAGACATGGTTAGTAGGGCGCCACTGGGTCATGTGACAGGCTATTGTCCAATAGGATTCATAATAAATTGGTGCTGATGACGTTTGTCATTATTACTTCTATGCTAACTAGTCTAGCCTCATATGAGCTAATACCAACAAATCTATCATCTTTCTCACTGAAGAAAAACTGTTTGCTCGATTAATAAGTTGACAAATAAAACTGCAGCTTCCACATCTAGTGGAGAAAAGAGAAATGCATCGAAATGTAATAAATAAAACGGGTACGGTAACACTCAACTGAATGAATGAAGCTTGTATTTATTACAGTAGAATAGTTACAGAACAAATCTGAGAGCAGATTTTTTACGTGAGCCATAGCTTCATTCATGGGATTCATGCGACAGTCAGCGACAATATCTTTTGAACACTTAATCAGAGGAGAGCGCGAACACAGTCCCCCACTACCAGAAATTATGCAGTCAAGATTCCCACATTTGGGGAGATCGCAGAACCTGTTTCTACGGTAGTGCAAAGTCTACAGTCTACAGTGTGGAATGTCTACGGTCTACAGGTCACCGTAGACAGTTACGCTGTCCGATTTGTCGGGGCTGAGTCGACACGCGGACCCCCAACAACCAATCACAGCGCTCGTTTCCAAAGGTACAGTAAACACATCGGCTGGACAGACGCTGACTTTTTTTTTGCCGGACACCAGATTTTATTCCTGTACGTTGCTTAAATACAGTCCTATTCTTTTCAGTGGCCATTAAATGCGCACACACGGTGACCGGACATACAAAACCTCTGTTTGCGGTAAGTATCAAGTGTTGTTTTCCGCGACAGCTACGAGGACGAAGATGAATATGAGTTCATGTACCGTTACTTTCTCGACTCTATTCGTAGGTCCGAGTTTGTTTCCTGATAAAGAACATATTTTGTAACGTTAACGCGTTTGCTTAAAATGAAAAGAGTGAAAACTATTGGTATGTACTTCAGCAAGTCATTTATCCAGTTCATGTAGAAATACTGTCTAAAATGAGCTCCTACTAAAAAAGAACTAAACACCAAAGCTTATGAAATAGCTTGAATATGAATAATGTAATTGGTCATTAAACAATTATTTAAAGAAAGAATACTTTAAACTACTGTATGTATGGATCTGTAACGATGCTGTAACAGGCAGTTTGTGCTTTGTACTACACGCCCCACTCATCTCAGTAGTTAACACTGTTCTGTGGGTGCAGATGCCTCCATATTCTGTTCTCTACTTCTGTCAGTGCATTCATATTCTACTTGTTAATAGGCCACAGGTAAAGATGGCAACAATCCGCGTTGTGAACCCAGGCGCCCCTGCACATCGTCAGCAGGCTGTGCTGCTGTCGACTAAAGAGGCACGTCTTTACCGGGAGAAGAAAAAGGTCTTCCCAAAACCTCCCCTGGAGCTGCTGAACCCACTCACTGCACTGGACCATGCAGAGACATTCCTCCAAGCAGAGGGAGTCCCTGCACCGTCACGACAGCAGTGTCTGGGACGGCTGGTGTTGCTGTTCGGCCAGTACGGACACGCACCTTTCCACTGGCTTGTGGAGAACGACGTAGGCTATATGAAGTAGTAAGTGTGTTACGTTTATCACTTTTGTAGGTGAAAAACTACAGGGGCAACATGTTACAAGCCTTTGACGTTCATCAGCGTTTTGGGGTTTATTCAGGTTCATTGTTCCTTTAGGAACTTCAGTGAGAATAATGACCCAACTAAATTCATGTACCTTTGTGATTGCAGCATAGTTGACAAGCACAGAACAGAGATGTCAAACCCCCATAGAAAGGTAGTGTCGTGTATTTCTATTCTCTTCAACCACGACAGAGATTTCACAAGAACTCATCTTTGAAGTTTAAATCAATAGCATAAAAATTTATTATACATGACAAATTAAATCAATCAGATAATGATTACAAAAGAGTAATAGCAAGAGAGGCAGAAACCAAATTCACCTGCTTGTTCCTCTGCAGAGAGAACTGAGAGGTCGGAAAAGGTCCGCTGTGTGCTACCAGCGGACCCTCTGCGAAGCGCTCTGAAAACCCCAGCCTGTGAAGGCCTGCTTTTAACCACCACCTAAAATCTTTCCACATGTCCAAATAAGGACGTGTAGATGTTTTTCTCGGCTACTCTGAAGGTCCTGGCGCTGGGCCGTGTTATCTGTCCAGCTCCCGGATGCATCTGGCCCACCATCAACCTCCTAATTCCTTTCCCAGGTCGGTGTGACATTTTGAATATTTCCTTAGGAACAGCTCGGATAAACAGTTTACGCAACAGATTCTGCGAACACAGATTCTGCGAACCCAGTTCAAGCAAACGCTTTCACCCCAGTCACTGAGGACACACAAACCCATCTACTCTCTGTACTTCTCTCATAAGCAATGATCAATTTTACTGCTAAAAGTAAATGTAAATGTCTGTTTCCTGGAGTCTATCCCAGATGCTCCCCAGACAACGACCCTGCCAAACTGCAAGGGTTGAGGAACAGTCGCTGCATCTTAACCTGACCAGAACATATTGTTCACTACCTATATAATAATATATAATATGATACATAAATATACTACAGTAGAGAGAGCCAACCAGTGGCTTAAAGACTACCTGACAGAGTATGCAGAGAGCTTCCCACAAGTCTCCATTGTCCTTGAGGCGAATGTGGACAGGTGTATCTACGGTCAGAGAGGGTTTGAGGGCCACACGTTTCAGGAGATGTGGGAACTCAAACCCATCTACTCTCTGTACTTCTCTCATAAGCAATGATCAATTTTACTGCTAAAAGTAAATGTAAATGTCTGTTTCCTGGAGTCTATCCCAGATGCTCCCCAGACAACGACCCTGCCAAACTGCAAGGGTTGAGGAACAGTCGCTGCATCTTAACCTGACCAGAACATATTGTTCACTACCTATATAATAATATATAATATGATACATAAATATACTACAGTAGAGAGAGCCAACCAGTGGCTTAAAGACTACCTGACAGAGTATGCAGAGAGCTTCCCACAAGTCTCCATTGTCCTTGAGGCGAATGTGGACAGGTGTATCTACGGTCAGAGAGGGTTTGAGGGCCACACGTTTCAGGAGATGTGGGAACTCTACCAACAATATAGCGTTCAAAGGGACAGTCCAGAGAAATTTAGCAATGAACAGAGGGACATAATAAAGAAGGCAAACAGTTCTGTGAGGAGGTGGTTGAACACACCACTGACCCACATCACAAGTATGCAGATGAAGAATTTCAGGAGATATATTAATGACAAGGAGGATGGAAGTGTGACATAAAGAATGTTAATCATGTTTCAGTTCAAATCACAAATGGTCCATCTGTAAAGCTAAATACTGTTTGGTGTATGGCAGCTGAAGACAAGGACCTCCAGTTTCAGGCCCTCCTCATGGCCAGAGGATGATGATGATGATGAACTGGCAGCTGCATCCCAGGCTGTGGAAGGTAAGTGACATGCAGAAAGTTAATGGTTGTTCAATGGTTTGTTTCATAGTAGAACATTTTTTATTACACCTTATTACACTTACACTACTTTTGTTTTATTACTTGTTAGATAGAATAAAGTCCCAGAAGTCACATTCCCGGGATCCCCTGCCCTTGAATTCGCCTTCAAAGACATCCAAACATGCATTACACCCCCCGGATGAGAAGCGTCACTCAGCCTCACAGAACACGTCTGCTGCCTGGCTGGATGAGCCAGAGTCTACTGTTCAGCCCACAGAGGCTCCATCCACATCCCAGGGTGGTGTTCCTCCTTTGCAGACACCTCTAAGTGACTTACCTGTAAGTTATACTTGGATTTAAATGCAAGCAGCATGAATGAGAATCCTACGTTTTAATGTCATTCTGTAGACAAGAATCACCAGACGTGCTCTTGTATGCACCATTTATTTTGCAGGTGGAGTTAGACGGTTGGGTGCGCCTGTGGGAGAAACCTGATGGCATCCCATCTGCTGACATTCACTGGCTTAAGGAGGACACCACAAGAGGAATGTTCACCGCTGTTCATGTGTACAAAGACAACACTGGTGTGCTCAAGAGGAGACGGGTGATGGCATCTGACCGCATGTGGTTCTACCCTCCAGAACCTCCGGCCTATGTCGGAGGGGTTCTGCCAGGCCCACAGCTTTTTTTCCGAAGCCGTCTGTTTGTGTGGCGTCCAGTTGGGGTTTGGAGGTGCTCCCTGAAGTGTCCACGAGGTGACAAGTGTGTGGGGGCAGGAAAGGACGTGCACCTCTACAAGTCTGGCTATCACCACCGGGTCTGACTTACCTTGTCTCAAATGTTTACTTTATTGGTGATCTTGTACTTCATTTATTTACTCAAATAGAGTGCTGTGTAACTAGCATCTGTCTGAGCTCAGGAAAAGGAGCAGTTGATGTGATTTTATGCCTTTATTTGATCTGCTTGTTTTGTTTACAGCCTCGTCACATCTGCGACGGGTCCAGCTGGTACACAATGCTGACTGAGGTTTTGTGCTGTGGCCCATGTACCAAGGCAGGCAGGAACCATGAGGGCATTACGGTCGGACGGTGGCTTGCATGGATGCTGCTATTCTGGCACAGCTGAGCGAAGCCCTTCAAGCCATGTTTCCTTCTGTTCTCACTAGCAAGTGAGTAAACTGAATGCATAGTGTGAATTTAAGCAAACAGCAGTGGTTCAGCTGACTCAACTGGCTCTGCTTACAGACGTGGCGTGGACAAAAACGTTGTGCGTCTTCTGCGTGACAGGACTGAAGGGAACACAATGATCAAAGTGTGGCGGCAGATCCAGGAAAATCATCACGAAGAGTACCTTCACCGCAAGGATCTGTACACCACGCTGCTCATGACTGTGGCAGAACCCGGAGGAATTGTTTCTGCATTGAGGCACAGGTTCCAGGCTCCACCTCCTCCAAGAGAGCTGCCTTCTGCCCCACTTTTGCGCCACGCCTTTCTTCTAGCTGAGGCCAATAATGTCCAGGACTACCGGAACCAGATCCTTTCCACTTTTGGCACAGTGTTAAAAATGGATTCCACCAAGAAAGTATGTAAATCCCCATAACAAACATTAGTGGAATACAACTGCTTGCTATACTTTTGTTAACAAATGTTTCTCTCCGTAAAATAAATTACTCGATCTTACCAAATTCTCTGTATGCTCTAGGTGGTGAAGAAACTGTCTGGAGAGGGCCATGGCTCAGCTCAGTGGTTCACCAGTATTGCCAATGAATTCTCCCAAATAGTGACCTTTGTGTTGACCTGTGAGGAGTCCACAGTGAAGCTGGCACCAATGTGCAGTGGAGTCATACAAAGGTTCCGACTGGCTAATCAACCGGTCCCCAAAATTTTG
>NC_040895.2:47525-50025 GCF_900634795.4 Betta splendens
ATAAAGTGATACAACCACTTTCTTTTGCTTCTGAGAGCGTGGCTGGGCAGGTAAAGAGCATCTGTAAGCTGGTTCAGAGTCAGAATTGTATTTTCAGAACTGTTAGTAACACCTCAGCAAGCTACTGTCAGGTATTAGGTTGACTGTGACCTTTTCCCTAGTGGCTGCTTGCTGCCTCATATGCATGTCAATAGCAGTGACACAGGCATGAGGCAGACTAAGTGACTGACTTTCTGGTCAGCAGCTGACTGGAAGGGATTAAAGCATCACTCACTGAGCTTTATTGATCTGTATTTGGCTTGTGCTACAATCAGAGTGTTATAATATAAGTGAATAAAAGTAAAGACCTAAAGTGGTTTTGCACCCATTTAGCTTGTCTCACCAGGAATAAGATATAAATTGAATTAGTGTCATTTCAGGTTCCACCCAACTGGAGCCTGTAACTACAGCTCAGAGATATGCAAACTAAATGACGGCTCTCTCCTGCTAGGAACAACACACACAGACAAGCTTGGTACCATTGGAAAGCACTTAATCTAACCTTTAATTTGATATATGGCATGTCTTATTATCTTTAAAATTGACGGAGATACCTCTCAATATGTTATGCAAATTATGTTCGCCTGAGGTCCGAGTTTTACAAACGTATTGACAGCTCTCTCCTGCTAGGAACAACATACACAGACAAGCTTGGTACCATTGGAAAGCACTTAATCTCGGGAGCCCCTTTCACACGTGATCCCTGATGACTGACGGTGCTGAAAATCATTAAGCTCACAAAGTACAACGTCTTAGAAGGACATGAAAGCACAGAAATCCACCCCAAAGGAAATGCGTTATACATAAGCCATTTTGTGAAGGCTCATGGGCTGTCACACACATTAACCCGTGGGCTGGGGTCCGGCGCGACCCCAGCCCACGGAACCTCCCCGTCCCGCGTCCTCCCGGGGTCCGGCGCGACCCCAGCCCCCTGTACCTCCCCGTCAGGCGTCCTCCCGGGGTCCGGTGCGACCCCAGCCCACGGAACCTCCCCGTCAAGCGTCCTGCCGGGGTCTTGGCGCCGCGTTAGAAACCCATTCTTTCGTAGCTCTCATTGTGGCGTTCGTGTGCAGCCTTGTTCATTGTGGCCATTTGCTAAATTTTCGTGCCCAGAGCGAGTCGCTGCGTGTGAAGAGCCAGTGGCATCGATGTTTCCACAGCGAGTCACTGATCAGCGCGCTGCTGTTGGCAGGTTTAGTTGAGGTTAGGGTGGTCTGTCGAGGAGCTCCCGCCCCCTGCGACTTGTCCACCGGTCTGCGGGGGAGTTGAGCCTGGTTGTAAACCTCCACACAGTGCGGTTCTCAGAGTAATGGCTGTCTACAAGAAGACGGAACATCTGGCAGATGTGGTCCGCAGGTGTCCACATCACCAGAATGGAGACGGTAAGAAAAGCGTTTCAGTGAAATAATACCTTCTGTTTTAAAATGTTTGTTAAAAGAAAACGAGAGAGAGAGAGATGCTTTGGCTTTGTTTTTCCTTTTCAGCTGCAGACCATCGCAGTCATTTGATCAGAGTGGAGGGCAGCCAAAGGCCTGAGTATCTTGAGGATTACAACACAAAAAGGCACAGTGTGACTGTTCCCTAAGAGCCGCCCCAGGTATCACTGCCTCTCACTTCTGACCTTTCCCCTAACGTAGCAATTAAATGTTATCATTCTGTTGTGCCTCTCGTTCTGCTTTCACAGTTTGTCATCCCTGAAATTACCTGTGCACTAAACGACTACTATCCTGCATGTGTTTCAGCCGGGCTCAGAGATCACCACAATCCTTTTCAACTTCATGTGCAACAGCTCCTGCATGGGAGGCATGAACCGCAGACCCATCCTCACCATCCTGACCCTTGAGACTTCAGAGTACGTATGGTTTCATCTACCAGGATTGGTGTGAGCTGAAATGTATTTGCTGGATAAAGAGTAGTGTTACATGGAAACCGAGGGTCGACGTGGTGTAACTTGATCTCCTGCTTTATGTATTTGCCTGTTTTATGTTTATTTTGTTTCTAAACTTCAACTTGAAGTTGAAGTTGTGCATCACTGTTATCCCACCTCAAAGATAGCTTTTGCAGCCTTAGTAAATGTTTTTCTACTGTCTTTTAGCGGACAACTTTTGGGCCGAAGATGCTTCGAGGTGCGTGTCTGCGCGTGTCCCGGCAGGGATCGTAAAACAGAGGAGGCAAATAGTGCCAAACTTCAGACAGGGGCCAAACAAGTGAAGAAAAGAAGTATGTGTTTGTTTATTAATGCTGGGTTTGTCTTTGCACCTTGGCTGTCTTCTATCTTACGGATCACGTTTTGCTTTTCTAGAAAGTGCCCCAGCAACAGATCCTTAAATGTGCAAAAGGAAGTCTGGCTCAAGCACAGACGTGGAGGAAGTACTTATGTTGCCAGTTAGTACACACACAAAGTATTTAAAAAACTAGTGTTGTCACAGAATTGCAGCTCTCAATTTAAATCCTTTTTTTT
>NC_040895.2:52525-62525 GCF_900634795.4 Betta splendens
ATGATGATGTTGATGATGAAGATGATGATGAAATAATAGAAAATGTGCAAAGACTGGAGCAAATAGAACTCGAGGATGAGGAGGAGGATGAAGAAGAAGAAAAAGAAGAAGAAGATAAAACTTTTATCTCTAAAGACGGGAAAATAAAATGGTCCTCCGCTGCGTTTCGCAATGGCGAGGAAGCGAGGAACGTCCCTCTTAGTCCTCTTTCTGCCCAGGGACCCACAGAGTACGCGGCGGCTCAGGCGGTCGACTTTGAATCGACCTTCCGCATGTTTGTGACAGCCCATGAGCCTTCACAAAATGGCCAGTCGAAACTGCATTTCCTGTGAAGGAGTCCCAGAATATGGCAAAGTGCACTGGCAAGTTTTTGTTCACTAATGGACTGTCCTGTCAACATTCCAAAAAGACATGCTATCGTTGCTTGCTTTTCAGCCTGAATGAAACTTTGAAACGCACATCAACACAAAATGCTGAACTGGCAGGACTCCAAAGGTCCTAGAGACACTGCAGAGGAGGGTTGTCAACGGATCCACTTTTTGCTAGCATACTCTGGCGTACTAATTTGGACTTGAGAAGGAATTATATTTAAGGGGGCAAGAGGGTCTTGAGAAGAGAGCAGTCAACTGTTGCAGCCATCTGGTATTTATAAAAGAAAGTAAATTCATGCATCGTGTGGAGGGATGACAAAGAAAAACACTCCCCGTCAGGGAATCAAACCCTGGTCTTCCGCGTGACAAGCGGAGATACTGGCCACTATACTAACGAGGACCAAGTTCGCCATCTAGTGGTCTGTGAATGACCAACTCACACGTAACACACAATTTTTGTGTGGGATTTTAGCTGCAACAAAGCAAGTTTGTGGTTTAAGGATTTAGCAAAGTGACCAAAAACCCTTGGGGGCTCCGCTTTAGCTCCATTGATTCACATGTACCCATGGAAAGCATAGTGGGCACCTGCAACAGGTTTTTTGGAAGGCTCTTTCCTAAAGAACTGTCTCTCTCAGCGTTCTGTGGTGTAGTGGCTATCACATTTGCATCATACGTAAAAGGCCCCTGGTTTGAAACCAGGCAGAAAATTTAAAATAATTTTTTGTCCGATGTAGGTAATTAATGTGTGTGACAGCCCATGAGCCTTCACAAAATGGCCAGTCGAAACTGCATTTCCTGTGAAGAAGTTCCAGAATATGGCAAAGTGCACTGGAAAGTTTTTGTTCACTAAAGGACTGTCCTGTCAACATTCCAAAAAGACATGCTATCATTGCTTGCTTTCAGCCTGAATGACACTTTGAAACGCACATCAACACAAAATACTGAACTGGCAGGACTCCAAAGGTCCTAGAGACACTGCAGAGGAGGGTTGTCAACGGCTGCACTTTTTGCTAGCATACTCTGGCGTACTAATTTGGACTTGAGAAGGAATTATATTTAACCCTCACGCAGCTCTCATTTTTAGACCCCACGAGGGCAACGGAGGAGGGTTTTACATCTGACCCCACAAGTGGGTGAGGATGTGCAGTGGGGGGGTGGTGGTCAGGGTCACGCCAGACCCCAGGAGGAAAGCGAACGTGCAGGTTAGGAGGAGGGAGGTGGGGTCACGCCAGACCCCAGGAGGAAAGCGAACGTGCAGGGTAGGAGGAGGGAGGAGGGGGTCACGCCAGACCCCACGAGGACACAGAAAGTGCAGGTTAGGAGGAGAGAGGTGGGGGTCACGCTCGACCCCACGAGGACACAGAACGTGCAGGTTGGGAGGAGAGAGGTGGGGGTCACGCTCGACCCCACGAGGACACAGAAAGTGCAGGTTATGAGGAGAGAGGTGGGGGTCACGCTTGACCCCACGAGGACACAGAACGTGCAGGTTGGGAGGAGGGAGGAGGGGGTCACGCCGGACCCCACGAGGACACAGAACGTGCAGGTTAGGAGGAGGGAGGTGGGGGTCACACCGGACCCCAGGAGGAAAGCGAACGTGCAGGTTGGGAGGAGGGAGGTGTGGGTCACGCTAGACCCCACGAGGACACAGAAAGTGCAGGTTAGGAGGAGGGAGGTGGGGGTCACGCCAGACCCCAGGAGGAAAGCGAACGTGCAGGTTGGGAGGAGGGAGGGGGGGGTCACGCCGGACCCCAGGAGGAAAGCGAACGTGCAGGTTGGGAGGAAGGAGGAGGGGGTCACGCCAGACCCCAGGAGGAAAGCGAACGTGCAGGTTGGGAGGAGGGAGGTGGGGGTCACGCCGGACCCCAGGAGGAAAGCGAACGTGCAGGTTGGGAGGAGGGAGGAGGGGGTCACGCCAGACCCCAGGAGGAAAGCAAACGTGCAGGTTAGGAGGAGGGAGTTGGGGGTCACACCGGACCCCAGGAGAAAAAGCGAACGTGCAGGTTAGGAGGAGGGAGGTGGTGGTCACGCCGGACCCCACGAGGAAAGGGAACGTGCAGGTTAGGAGGAGGGAGGAGGGGGTCACGCCGGACCCCAGGAGGAAAGCGAACGTGCAGGTTAGGAGGAGGGAGGTGGGGGGTCACGCCAGACCCCACGAGTGCACAGAAAGTGCAGGTTAGGAGGAGGTAGCTGGGGGTCACGCCGGACCCCACGAGGACACAGAAAGTGCAGGTTAGGAGGATCCACAGGTTGGAGGATGGAGAATCTCTGTCTGGAGAAACTGTGTGTGTGTGTGTGTGTGTGTGTGTGTGTGTGTGTGTGTGTGTGTGTGGTGTGTGTGTGTGTGTGTGTGTGTGTGTGTGTGTATGTGTGTGTGTGTGTGTGCGTGTGTGTGTGTGTGTGTGTGGGTTGTGGGAATACAAGGAGGGCCGTGACGTTGTGTGTTTCCAAGTTGGAAACTTGTTGTCTCCAGGTTGGAGAAAAAAAAAAAACAAAATACCCAAATTCAAATGCTTTTGCTTTATTTTATTAATTATTTTTCTTTTTCATATTACACTTATTTTGTAAATAGTGTTACTACACTGACAACAACAAAAACATCAACAATAGTATAAAACACACGGAATATTATTAGTATTATCCATCCATCCATTTTCTTAACCGCTTACTCCCTAGTGCGGGGTCACAGGGGTGCTGGAGCCTATCCCAGCTGGCTGCGGGCGAGAGGCAGGGTACACCCTGAGAGAACCCACGCAAACACGGGGAGAATGTGCAAACTCCACACAGAGAGGCACCAGGGCCGCCTCCGGGAATCGAACCCAGAACCTTCCTGCTGTAATGTACCGTTACTTTCTCGACTCTATTCGTAGGTCCGAGTTTGTTACCTGATAAAGAACATATTTTGTAACGTTAACGCGTTTGCTTAAAATGAAAAGAGTGAAAACTATTGGTATGTACTTCAGCAAGTCATTTATCCAGTTCATGTAGAAATACTGTCTAAAATGAGCTCCTACTAAAAAAGAACTAAACACCAAAGCTTATGAAATAGCTTGAATATGAATAATGTAATTGGTCATTAAACAATTATTTAAAGAAAGAATACTTTAAACTACTGTATGTATGGATCTGTAACGATGCTGTAACAGGCAGTTTGTGCTTTGTACTACACGCCCCACTCATCTCAGTAGTAACACTGTTCTGTGGGTGCAGATGCCTCCATATTCTGTTCTCTACTTCTGTCAGTGCATTCATATTCTACTTGTTAATAGGCCACAGGTAAAGATGGCAACAATCCGCGTTGTGAACCCAGGCGCCCCTGCACATCGTCAGCAGGCTGTGCTGCTGTCGACTAAAGAGGCACGTCTTTACCGGGAGAAGAAAAAGGTCTTCCCAAAACCTCCCCTGGAGCTGCTGAACCCACTCACTGCACTGGACCATGCAGAGACATTCCTCCAAGCAGAGGGAGTCCCTGCACCGTCACGACAGCAGTGTCTGGGACGGCTGGTGTTGCTGTTCGGCCAGTACGGACACGCACCTTTCCACTGGCTTGTGGAGAACGACGTAGGCTATATGAAGTAGTAAGTGTGTTACGTTTATCACTTTTGTAGGTGAAAAACTACAGGGGCAACATGTTACAAGCCTTTGACGTTCATCAGCGTTTTGGGGTTTATTCAGGTTCATTGTTCCTTTAGGAACTTCAGTGAGAATAATGACCCAACTAAATTCATGTACCTTTGTGATTGCAGCATAGTTGACAAGCACAGAACAGAGATGTCAAACCCCCATAGAAAGGTAGTGTCGTGTATTTCTATTCTCTTCAACCACGACAGAGATTTCACAAGAACTCATCTTTGAAGTTTAAATCAATAGCATAAAAATTTATTATACATGACAAATTAAATCAATCAGATAATGATTACAAAAGAGTAATAGCAAGAGAGGCAGAAACCAAATTCACCTGCTTGTTCCTCTGCAGAGAGAACTGAGAGGTCGGAAAAGGTCCGCTGTGTGCTACCAGCGGACCCTCTGCGAAGCGCTCTGAAAACCCCAGCCTGTGAAGGCCTGCTTTTAACCACCACCTAAAATCTTTCCACATGTCCAAATAAGGACGTGTAGATGTTTTTCTCGGCTACTCTGAAGGTCCTGGCGCTGGGCCGTGTTATCTGTCCAGCTCCCGGATGCATCTGGCCCACCATCAACCTCCTAATTCCTTTCCCAGGTCGGTGTGACATTTTGAATATTTCCTTAGGAACAGCTCGGATAAACAGTTTACGCAACAGATTCTGCGAACACAGATTCTGCGAACCCAGTTCAAGCAAACGCTTTCACCCCAGTCACTGAGGACACACAAAACCCATCTACTCTCTGTACTTCTCTCATAAGCAATGATCAATTTTACTGCTAAAAGTAAATGTAAATGTCTGTTTCCTGGAGTCTATCCCAGATGCTCCCCAGACAACGACCCTGCCAAACTGCAAGGGTTGAGGAACAGTCGCTGCATCTTAACCTGACCAGAACATATTGTTCACTACCTATATAATAATATATAATATGATACATAAATATACTACAGTAGAGAGAGCCAACCAGTGGCTTAAAGACTACCTGACAGAGTATGCAGAGAGCTTCCCACAAGTCTCCATTGTCCTTGAGGGCGAATGTGGACAGGTGTATCTACGGTCAGAGAGGGTTTGAGGGCCACACGTTTCAGGAGATGTGGGAACTCAAACCCATCTACTCTCTGTACTTCTCTCATAAGCAATGATCAATTTTACTGCTAAAAGTAAATGTAAATGTCTGTTTCCTGGAGTCTATCCCAGATGCTCCCCAGACAACGACCCTGCCAAACTGCAAGGGTTGAGGAACAGTCGCTGCATCTTAACCTGACCAGAACATATTGTTCACTACCTATATAATAATATATAATATGATACATAAATATACTACAGTAGAGAGAGCCAACCAGTGGCTTAAAGACTACCTGACAGAGTATGCAGAGAGCTTCCCACAAGTCTCCATTGTCCTTGAGGCGAATGTGGACAGGTGTATCTACGGTCAGAGAGGGTTTGAGGGCCACACGTTTCAGGAGATGTGGGAACTCTACCAACAATATAGCGTTCAAAGGGACAGTCCAGAGAAATTTAGCAATGAACAGAGGGACATAATAAAGAAGGCAAACAGTTCTGTGAGGAGGTGGTTGAACACACCACTGACCCACATCACAAGTATGCAGATGAAGAATTTCAGGAGATATATTAATGACAAGGAGGATGGAAGTGTGACATAAAGAATGTTAATCATGTTTCAGTTCAAATCACAAATGGTCCATCTGTAAAGCTAAATACTGTTTGGTGTATGGCAGCTGAAGACAAGGACCTCCAGTTTCAGGCCCTCCTCATGGCCAGAGGATGATGATGATGATGAACTGGCAGCTGCATCCCAGGCTGTGGAAGGTAAGTGACATGCAGAAAGTTAATGGTTGTTCAATGGTTTGTTTCATAGTAGAACATTTTTTATTACACCTTATTACACTTACACTACTTTTGTTTTATTACTTGTTAGATAGAATAAAGTCCCAGAAGTCACATTCCCGGGATCCCCTGCCCTTGAATTCGCCTTCAAAGACATCCAAACATGCATTACAACCCCCCGGATGAGAAGCGTCACTCAGCCTCACAGAACACGTCTGCTGCCTGGCTGGATGAGCCAGAGTCTACTGTTCAGCCCACAGAGGCTCCATCCACATCCCAGGGTGGTGTTCCTCCTTTGTAGACACCTCTAAGTGACTTACCTGTAAGTTATACTTGGATTTAAATGCAAGCAGCATGAATGAGAATCCTACGTTTTAATGTCATTCTGTAGACAAGAATCACCAGACGTGCTCTTGTATGCACCATTTATTTTGCAGGTGGAGTTAGACGGTTGGGTGCGCCTGTGGGAGAAACCTGATGGCATCCCATCTGCTGACATTCACTGGCTTAAGGAGGACACCACAAGAGGAATGTTCACCGCTGTTCATGTGTACAAAGACAAACACTGGTGTGCTCAAGAGGAGACGGGTGATGGCATCTGACCGCATGTGGTTCGACCCTCCAGAACCTCCGGCCTATGTCGGAGGGGTTCTGCCAGGCCCACAGCTTTTTTTCCGAAGCCGTCTGTTTGTGTGGCGTCCAGTTGGGGTTTGGAGGTGCTCCCTGAAGTGTCCACGAGGTGACAAGTGTGTGGGGGCAGGAAAGGACGTGCACCTCTACAAGTCTGGCTATCACCACCGGGTCTGACTTACCTTGTCTCAAATGTTTACTTTATTGGTGATCTTGTACTTCATTTATTTACTCAAATAGAGTGCTGTGTAACTAGCATCTGTCTGAGCTCAGGAAAAGGAGCAGTTGATGTGATTTTATGCCTTTATTTGATCTGCTTGTTTTGTTTACAGCCTCGTCACATCTGCGACGGGTCCAGCTGGTACACAATGCTGACTGAGGTTTTGTGCTGTGGCCCATGTACCAAGGCAGGCAGGAACCATGAGGGCATTACGGTCGGACGGTGGCTTGCATGGATGCTGCTATTCTGGCACAGCTGAGCGAAGCCCTTCAAGCCATGTTTCCTTCTGTTCTCACTAGCAAGTGAGTAAACTGAATGCATAGTGTGAATTTAAGCAAACAGCAGTGGTTCAGCTGACTCAACTGGCTCTGCTTACAGACGTGGCGTGGACAAAAACGTTGTGCGTCTTCTGCGTGACAGGACTGAAGGGAACACAATGATCAAAGTGTGGCGGCAGATCCAGGAAAATCATCACGAAGAGTACCTTCACCGCAAGGATCTGTACACCACGCTGCTCATGACTGTGGCAGAACCCGGAGGAATTGTTTTCTGCATTGAGGCACAGGTTCCAGGCTCCACCTCCTCCAAGAGAGCTGCCTTCTGCCCCACTTTTGCGCCACGCCTTTCTTCTAGCTGAGGCCAATAATGTCCAGGACTACCGGAACCAGATCCTTTCCACTTTTGGCACAGTGTTAAAAATGGATTCCACCAAGAAAGTATGTAAATCCCCATAACAAACATTAGTGGAATACAACTGCTTGCTATACTTTTGTTAACAAATGTTTCTCTCCGTAAAATAAATTACTCGATCTTACCAAATTCTCTGTATGCTCTAGGTGGTGAAGAAACTGTCTGGAGAGGGCCATGGCTCAGCTCAGTGGTTCACCAGTATTGCCAATGAATTCTCCCAAATAGTGACCTTTGTGTTGACCTGTGAGGAGTCCACAGTGAAGCTGGCACCAATGTGCAGTGGAGTCATACAAAGGTTCCGACTGGCTAATCAACCGGTCCCCAAAATTTTGTATGTGGACCATGGGTGTTGTCGTGCACAAGGTCCAACAGCTGTTGAGACTCTGTTTGAGGCTTGGGTGAACAGGGGAATGGTTGTGCGTTTAGACATCTTCCACTGGATTCACCGATTTGACGCAGCCATTCGAACAGACAGTCACTCTAAGTACGCTGCCTTTAAGTCTGCGCTGGCTGGCGCTGTCCTGGCCTACAACTGCACTGACCTGGACCTACTCATCAAGGCTGTCAGGGCCAAGCACAACAGGTTGAAGACTCTGTCTGATGAGGACATTGTCCGAGACCACATTTCTAGGGACCACCTCAACTACCATGTGCGAAGGGTCACGCTCGGGGCGCAGGAAACATTCCGGCTCATCCACATGGCGATTGAAGAGTTAAAGGGTTCGGCTGAGCTGGATGAAAGCGGGGTGAGCCTTTTCAAAACACCAGATTAGTACGAACTTAATGTTGTAGGTTTACAGGAGGACAAAAGGCTCAGATGCTACCTAGGTGTAAATTTGTATGTTTGTAAAGATGCCATTGATGACATGTGGGCAAGCCAGCAGCGACACTTGGAGTGCATCCAGGATCCACCAGGCATGATCATGTACAGGGTGGCGCGTATTACGACCATCAACAAAGTGGATGTGCCGTACTACAAATGTCTGCGTGGAAGCAATAGCCTGGAGGGATTCCACAAGATGTTGCCTAATATGATTCCAGGTAGAAACCTAGAAATAGTGTCTGTTAGACACGGGCCATGGATTGTTGTAATGCATTTTTTTCTATGTGTAGGTCCCCACTGTGCTGCACGGCCTAATCAGGTTTACCTGATAAGTGGCATTGCACGGTGGAACGCTGACAGGAGCTCAGATGCTGTGTTTGGGGGCAAAAGACGGAGGCACCGGACGTATTCAGCGCCGCTGATTGATCGTCCCAACAGGCGCTGTGAGCAGCTGTTTGGAACGACCGAGGAGGGGAATTATCGGGCCCCAGTTAATGTGGCGTCTAACGAGCTGCTTGGGTTGGAGTACCTGTTCAGCCAGAGCACAGGAGGACCACGGCCATTTTCCCTGCAGGACATGGTTCATGATGGACCTGGTCCAGAGGAGGAGGTTGTCCAGCCGGGTCACCAAGATACAGAAGAGGCTGATGAGGCCTATCAGAGTGACCCAGAGGCCGAGACTGATGTGCTGGATGCTGGCCTGCCCCACATCAATATGACCAGCCGCGACACCTCCACTGTCCACTCACCAGCCTTTGTAAGTTGCATTTAAAAACTATAAAAACTAATTAACTAACTAACAAACGAGAGCAAAACAAGTAAACGCAAACATTTAAGAGTGCTGCTTTTCTGAAATGTAGATTTACTGTATCATTTATTTCAGGAAGACGCCTGCAGTCCAAGTCCTCTTCCGGGCTTTGACAAGCTGGAGAAACAGACAGCTGGCATCCACATGGCAGCTTTTCAGTGCCACACACCACCACCCCTGCTTCTCCCACGGCTGGCGATCAAAACCCCTGTCACATCCACAGTCACCAGGCCTTTAACCACTGTGTCTTCACCCACAGCAGACCCCTCTTCACAAACTGTAACCCCCTGCACAATGCCCAGCAGCAGTACCCCCTCTGTCCTGGGCAAGATCCAACTACTACAAGCGGAAACGTGATGACCAACCTTCAGCCCTGGAAACCAAGGTGAAAAACTTGCCAGCTTGTGCACTCTGTGGCAAACCCACTCAAGGACATTCTAAATACAAAAAAAAGACATTTTGCCCTGTAAAGAGCATGTCTTCCTCAAAGGGACTGGAAAACAACATATTCCAGCTACGAGGAATTTGTATCTGCTGTAGACGCTCTCACGCAGTGAGCTTGTCCAAACAGCAGCTCCACTGTACATGTTGTTATTAGTTTTCTTAATATTTTATTATAAAGCTGTATTGTATAGATTCTTGATGTTTATGCAAATTGTCAAGTTTATGCAAGTGTGCACAGAGAGCAGCTCCACTGTACATGTTGTAAATTGTTTTAAATATTATATTTATATTAAAACTTTAACTTTATATTTAAGTAAAATTGCATAGATTTTTAATGTTTATGCAAATGTTCAAGATGTTACATTAATGCCAAATAAACAGTTACAGCAAATACATTGTGTGATTTAGTTTTAATTTTCATTCAAAATCAAGGCCAGATAGTGATCTAGAAAGACGTAAATACAGATGCACAGCCAGTATTCACCACATGAGGGCGTTATATATCCTTTAAGTATTTATAGACTCTCAGCCAATAAGTCCTAACGC
>NC_040895.2:67525-80025 GCF_900634795.4 Betta splendens
TGTCTTTGCACCTTGGCTGTCTTCCATCTTACGGATCACGTTTTTGCTTTTCTAGAAAGTGCCCCAGCAACAGATCCTGATATGTGCAAAAGGAAGTCTGGCTCAAGCACAGACGAGGAGGAAGTACTTATGTTGCCAGTTAGTACACACACAAAGTATTTAAAAAAAACTAGTGTTGTCACAGAATTGCAGCTCTCAATTTAAATCCTTTTTTTTTCTGCAGGTTAAAGGCCGTGAGCGCTATAACATGTTAAAAAAGATAATGATGCATTAGAACTGGCTGAAAAAGAGCGTAAGTATCTTAAAAACTACAAGACACACACACAACACACACACACACACACACACACACACACACACACACACACACCACACACACACACACACACACACACACCACACACAGAAACTGTGATCGGATGTCACTTTGATAAACATTAGCTGCTACGGAACAGTTGCATGAGACTTTCAGCATTGCATAGCTGTAGTGTTAAATACTTTTCCCTTAAACCAGACGTGTCCCATCTCTGTTCTGCATGGTCACTGTTTGTTTCCTCTCTCCACAGTAAAAACAAAACCAGGGCTTCTAAGGAACTGCTGCCGTCCAGTGGAAAGCGCGTCTTGCAAAAGCAGAACGAAGCGACAGCGACTAGTTGCAATCTGCCTTCTTTTAACCGCCATGTACGAGTACGAACATCTACGATCATGACTATGAATCATTGTTTACCTCCCTTTGATGTTTCTACATTAATTCCTGCCATCAGTCTGAGGGCATACGTTGAGCAGTAACGTATTAACGATACAGTGGGGCTTTACTATTTTTAACTACAAGCCCTTTAAATAGTTTTTTTTATCTCCTGCAGGTTATGTTCAGTGTTGCTTCCTGGCCAACATCCCTCAGCAGGAGGCTTGCACGATCATCGAGTTCAGATGACTGCGCGACCCCAGCCCCCTGTACCTCCCCATCCCTCGTCCTGCCGGGGTCCGGCGCGACCCCAGCCCACGGCGTCTCTGCCTGGAAACAAGACCCCACACGCACGCACGCACGCGCACACACACACACACACACACACACTTTCTCCACTTTATCCAACGTGAAAAATCCTCCAAACACAGCAGTTTATCCCACCAGAAGGATTCCTCCAACGTGGTGGGAAAAAAAATCATCTAACCTGGGTTTGTCCAACGTGAAAAATCCTCCAACACGGTAGTTATATCCCACCAGAAGGATTCCTCCAGCGTGGTGGGAAAAAATCATCTAACCTGGGTTTGTCCAACGTGAAAAATCCTCCAACACGGCAAGTTTAGTATCCCACCAGAAGGATTCCTCCAGCGTGGTGGGAAAAAATCATCTAACCTGGGTTTGTCCAACGTGAAAAAATCCTCCAATACGGCAGTTTATCCCACAGAAGGATTCCTCCAACGTGGTGGAGATTCCTCCAACTTGGAAACAAAACCCCACACGCACACACACACAACACACACACACACCACACACACACCACACACACACACACACACACATCACACACACACACACACACCACACACTTTCTCCACTTCATCCAACGTGAAAAATTCCTCCAACACGGCAGTTTTATCCCACCAGAAGGATTCCTCCAGCGTGGTGGGAAAAAATCATCTAACCTGGGTTTGTCCAACGTGAAAAATCCTCCAACAACGGCAGTTTATCCCACCAGAAGGATTCCTCCAGCGTGGTGGGAAAAAATCATCTAACCTGGGTTTGTCCAACGTGAAAAAATCCTCCAACACGGGCATTTTATATCCCACCAGAAGGATTCCTTCAGCGTGGTGGGGAAAAAAATCATCTAACCTGGGGGGAGAGTCGGGACCTGTCACCGGTTCGTCCAACTTGAAAAATCCTTCAACCCTGGCAGTTTATCCCACCAGAAGGATGCCTCCAACGTGGTGGAGATTCCTCCAACCTGGAAACAAGACCCCACACGCACGCACGCACACACAAACACACACACCACACACACTTACACTTTTCTCCACTTTATCCAACGTGAAAAATCCTCCAACACGGCAGTTTATCCCACCAGAAGGATTCCTTCAGCGTGGTGGGAAAAAATCATCTACCTGGGGGGAGAGTCGGGACCTGTCACCGGTTCGTCCAACTTGAAAAATCCTCCAACCTGGCAGTTATTAATCCCACCAGAAGGATGCCTCCACGTGGTGGGAAAAAAAAATCATCTAACCTGGATTCGTCCAACCAGAAAATCCTCCAACGCGGCAGTTTATCCCACCAAAAGGATTCCTCCAATGTGGTGGAGATTCCTCCAACTTGGAAACTTGTGTTTGTGTGTGCTTTTCACCTGCAAATTATTTCACCACCCTCACGTAGCTTGGACTAAAAACAAACAAAAAAAGAGAAAACTGGTCTTACTTATGAGTTGGTGTTGGTGCCTGCCTGCCTGCCTGCCTGCCTGCCAGCTTGTCTGCCCAGCTTTGCGCTCTCTCTTCATGGCCGCTGCTCGTTTCACCGCCCGCACAGGTTCTAGAGCAGATTTTTTTAAGCCAATCAAATGACGACTCTGAACCAGAAGAGGAATCTGAGGAAGACGTGTCAAGTGAAGAAGAGAAAGAAAAAGGAGAAGCAGAAGAAAGCAGATACAGCAGGACCAGAAACAGATGAAGGACAAGAAGACAGCGAGGGATGTGATCTAAGGCCTGGACACTTCAGATGAAGAAGTTGATGATGAAGAATATAATGATGATGATGATGATGATGTTGATGATGAAGATGATGATGAAATAATAGAAAATGTGCAAAGACTGGAGCAAATAGAACTCGAGGATGAGGAGGAGGATGAAGAAGAAGAAAAAGAAGAAGAAGATAAAACTTTTATCTCTAAAGACGGGAAAATAAAATGGTCCTCCGCTGCGTTTCGCAATGGCGAGGAAGCGAAGGAACGTCCCTCTTAGTCCTCTTTCTGCCCAGGGACCCACAGAGTACGCGGCGGCTCAGGCGGTCGACTTTGAATCGACCTTCCGCATGTTTGTGACAGCCCATGAGCCTTCACAAAATGGCCAGTCGAAACTGCATTTCCTGTGAAGGAGTCCCAGAATATGGCAAAGTGCACTGGCAAGTTTTTGTTCACTAATGGACTGTCCTGTCAACATTCCAAAAAGACATGCTATCGTTGCTTGCTTTTCAGCCTGAATGAAACTTTGAAACGCACATCAACACAAAATGCTGAACTGGCAGGACTCCAAAGGTCCTAGAGACACTGCAGAGGAGGGTTGTCAACGGATCCACTTTTTGCTAGCATACTCTGGCGTACTAATTTGGACTTGAGAAGGAATTATATTTAAGGGGGCAAGAGGGTCTTGAGAAGAGAGCAGTCAACTGTTGCAGCCATCTGGTATTTATAAAAGAAAGTAAATTCATGCATCGTGTGGAGGGATGACAAAGAAAAACACTCCCCGTCAGGGAATCAAACCCTGGTCTTCCGCGTGACAAGCGGAGATACTGGCCACTATACTAACGAGGACCAAGTTCGCCATCTAGTGGTCTGTGAATGACCAACTCACACGTAACACACAATTTTTGTGTGGGATTTTAGCTGCAACAAGCAAGTTTGTGGTTAAGGATTTAGCAAAGTGACCAAAAACCCTTGGGGGCTCCGCTTTAGCTCCATTGATTCACATGTACCCATGGAAAGCATAGTGGGCACCTGCAACAGGTTTTTTGGAAGGCTCTTTCCTAAAGAACTGTCTCTCTCAGCGTTCTGTGGTGTAGTGGCTATCACATTTGCATCATACGTAAAAGGCCCCTGGTTTGAAACCAGGCAGAAAATTTAAAATAATTTTTTGTCCGATGTAGGTAATTAATGTGTGTGACAGCCCATGAGCCTTCACAAAATGGCCAGTCGAAACTGCATTTCCTGTGAAGAAGTTCCAGAATATGGCAAAGTGCACTGGAAAGTTTTTGTTCACTAAAGGACTGTCCTGTCAACATTCCAAAAAGACATGCTATCATTGCTTGCTTTTCAGCCTGAATGACACTTTGAAACGCACATCAACACAAAATACTGAACTGGCAGGACTCCAAAGGTCCTAGAGACACTGCAGAGGAGGGTTGTCAACGGCTGCACTTTTTGCTAGCATACTCTGGCGTACTAATTTGGACTTGAGAAGGAATTATATTTAACCCTCACGCAGCTCTCATTTTTAGACCCCACGAGGGCAACGGAGGAGGGTTTTACATCTGACCCC
Source organism: Betta splendens (assembly GCF_900634795.4). Taxonomy (NCBI): domain Eukaryota; kingdom Metazoa; phylum Chordata; class Actinopteri; order Anabantiformes; family Osphronemidae; genus Betta; species Betta splendens. The sequence continues at coordinate 71,768 of NC_040895.2, forward strand.
ACAAGTGGGTGAGGATGTGCAGTGGGGGGGTGGTGGTCAGGGTCACGCCAGACCCCAGGAGGAAAGCGAACGTGCAGGTTAGGAGGAGGGAGGTGGGGGTCACGCCAGACCCCAGGAGGAAAGCGAACGTGCAGGGTAGGAGGAGGGAGGAGGGGGTCACGCCAGACCCCACGAGGACACAGAAAGTGCAGGTTAGGAGGAGAGAGGTGGGGGTCACGCTCGACCCCACGAGGACACAGAAAGTGCAGGTTGGGAGGAGAGAGGTGGGGGTCACGCTCGACCCCACGAGGACACAGAAAGTGCAGGTTATGAGGAGAGAGGTGGGGGTCACGCTTGACCCCACGAGGACACAGAACGTGCAGGTTGGGAGGAGGGAGGAGGGGGTCACGCCGGACCCCACGAGGACACAGAACGTGCAGGTTAGGAGGAGGGAGGTGGGGGTCACACCGGACCCCAGGAGGAAAGCGAACGTGCAGGTTGGGAGGAGGGAGGTGTGGGTCACGCTAGACCCCACGAGGACACAGAAAGTGCAGGTTAGGAGGAGGGAGGTGGGGGTCACGCCAGACCCCAGGAGGAAAGCGAACGTGCAGGTTGGGAGGAGGGAGGTGGGGGTCACGCCGGACCCCAGGAGGAAAGCGAACGTGCAGGTTGGGAGGAGGGAGGAGGGGGTCACGCCAGACCCCAGGAGGAAAGCGAACGTGCAGGTTGGGAGGAGGGAGGTGGGGGTCACGCCGGACCCCAGGAGGAAAGCGAACGTGCAGGTTGCGGAGGAGGGAGGAGGGGGGTCACGCCAGACCCCAGGAGGAAAGCAACCGTGCAGGTTAGGAGGAGGGAGTTGGGGGTCACACCGGACCCCAGGAGAAAAAGCGAACGTGCAGGTTAGGAGGAGGGAGGTGTTGGTCACGCCGGACCCCACGAGGAAAGGGAACGTGCAGGTTAGGAGGAGGGAGGAGGGGGTCACGCCGGACCCCAGGAGGAAAGCGAACGTGCAGGTTAGGAGGAGGGAGGTGGGGGTCACGCCAGACCCCACGAGTGCACAGAAAGTGCAGGTTAGGAGGAGGTAGCTGGGGGTCACGCCGGACCCCACGAGGACACAGAAAGTGCAGGTTAGGAGGATCCACAGGTTGGAGGATGGAGAATCTCTGTCTGGAGAAACTGTGTGTGTGTGTTGTGTGTGGTGTGTGTGTGTGTGTGTGTGTGTTGTGTGTGTGTGTGTGTGGTGTGTGTGTGTGTGTGGTTGTGTGTGTATGTGTGTGTGTGTGTGTGCGTGTTGTGATGTGTGTGTGTGTGGGTGTGGGGAATACAAGGAGGGCCGTGACGTTGTGTGTTTCCAAGTTGGAAACTGTTGTCTCCAGTTGGAGAAAAAAAAAAACAAAAATACCCAAATTCAATGCTTTTGCTTTATTTTATTAATTATTTTTCTTTTCATATTACACTTATTTTGTAAATAGTGTTACTACACTGACAACAACAAAAACATCAACAATAGTATAAAACACACGGAATATTATTAGTATTATCCATCCATCCATTTTCTTAAACCGCTTACTCCCTAGTGCGGGGGTCACAGGGGTGCTGGAGCCTATCCCAGCTGGCTGCGGGCGAGAGGCAGGGTACACCCTGAGAGAAACCCACGCAAACACGGGAGAATGTGCAAACTCCACACAGAGAGGCACCAGGGCCGCCTCCGGGAATCGAACCCAGAACCTTCCTGCTGTAATGTACCGTTACTTTCTCGACTCTATTCGTAGGTCCGAGTTTGTTTCCTGATAAAGAACATATTTTGTAACGTTAACCGCGTTTGCTTAAAATGAAAAGAGTGAAAAACTATTGGTATGTACTTCAGGCAAGTCATTTATCCAGTTCATGTAGAAATACTGTCTAAAATGAGCTCCTACTAAAAAAGAACTAAAACACCAAAGCTTATGAAATAGCTTGAATATGAATAATGTAATTGGTCATTAAACAATTATTTAAAGAAAGAATACTTTAAACTACTGTATGTATGGATCTGTAACGATGCTGTAACAGGCAGTTTGTGCTTTGTACTACACGCCCCACTCATCTCAGTAGTTAACACTGTTCTGTGGGTGCAGATGCCTCCATATTCTGTTCTCTACTTCTGTCAGTGCATTCATATTCTACTTGTTAATAGGCCACAGGTAAAGATGGCAACAATCCGCGTTGTGAACCCAGGCGCCCCTGCACATCGTCAGCAGGCTGTGCTGCTGTCGACTAAAGAGGCACGTCTTTACCGGGAGAAGAAAAAGGTCTTCCCAAAACCTCCCCTGGAGCTGCTGAACCCACTCACTGCACTGGACCATGCAGAGACATTCCTCCAAGCAGAGGGAGTCCCTGCACCGTCACGACAGCAGTGTCTGGGACGGCTGGTGTTGCTGTTCGGCCAGTACGGACACGCACCTTTCCACTGGCTTGTGGAGAAACGACGTAGGCTATTATGAAGTAGTAAGTGTGTTACGTTTATCACTTTTGTAGGTGAAAAACTACAGGGGCAACATGTTACAAGCCTTTGACGTTCATCAGCGTTTTGGGGGTTTATTCAGGTTCATTGTTCCTTTAGGAACTTCAGTGAGAATAATGACCCAACTAAATTCATGTACCTTTGTGATTGCAGCATAGTTGACAAGGCACAGAACAGAGATGTCAAACCCCCATAGAAAGGTAGTGTCGTGTATTTCTATTCTCTTCAACCACGACAGAGATTTCACAAGAACTCATCTTTGAGTTTAATAAATCAATAGCATAAAAATTTATTATACATGACAAATTAAATCAATCAGATAATGATTACAAAAGAGTAATAGCAAGAGAGGCAGAAAACCAAATTCACCTGCTTGTTCCTCTGCAGAGAGAACTGGAGAGGTCGGAAAAGGTCCGCTGTGTGCTACCAGCGGACCCTCTGCGAAGCGCTCATGAAAAACCCCAGCCTGTGAAGGCCTGCTTTAACCACCACCTAAAATCTTTCCACATGTCCAAATAAGGACGTGTAGATGTTTTTCTCGGCTACTCTGAAGGTCCTGGCGCTGGGCCGTGTTATCTGTCCAGCTCCCGGATGCATCTGGCCCACCATCAACCTCCTAATTCCTTTCCCAGGTCGGTGTGACATTTTGAATATTTCCTTAGGAACAGCTCGGATAAACAGTTTACGCAACAGATTCTGCGAACACAGATTCTGCGAACCCAGTTCAAGCAAACGCTTTCACCCCAGTCACTGAGGACACACAAACCCATCTACTCTCTGTACTTCTCTCATAAGCAATGATCAATTTTACTGCTAAAAGTAAATGTAAATGTCTGTTTCCTGGAGTCTATCCCAGATGCTCCCCAGACAATGACCCTGCCAAACTGCAAGGGTTGAGGAACAGTCGCTGCATCTTAACCTGACCAGAACATATTGTTCACTTACCTATATAATAATATATAATATGATACATAAATATACTACAGTAGAGAGAGCCAACCAGTGGCTTAAAGACTACCTGACAGAGTATGCAGAGAGCTTCCCACAAGTCTCCATTGTCCTTGAGGCGAATGTGGACAGGTGTATCTACGGTCAGAGAGGGTTTGAGGGCCACACGTTTCAGGAGATGTGGGAACTCAAACCCATCTACTCTCTGTACTTCTCTCATAAGCAATGATCAATTTTACTGCTAAAAGTAAATGTAAATGTCTGTTTCCTGGAGTCTATCCCAGATGCTCCCCAGACAACGACCCTGCCAAAACTGCAAGGGTTGAGGAACAGTCGCTGCATCTTAACCTGACCAGAACATATTGTTCACTACCTATATAATAATATATAATATGATACATAAATATACTACAGTAGAGAGAGCCAACCAGTGGCTTAAAGACTACCTGACAGAGTATGCAGAGAGCTTCCCACAAGTCTCCATTGTCCTTGAGGCGAATGTGGACAGGTGTATCTACGGTCAGAGAGGGTTTGAGGGCCACACGTTTCAGGAGATGTGGGAACTCTACCAACAATATAGCGTTCAAAGGGACAGTCCAGAGAAATTTAGCAATGAACAGAGGGACATAATAAAGAAGGCAAACAGTTCTGTGAGGAGGTGGTTGAACACACCACTGACCCACATCACAAAGTATGCAGATGAAGAATTTCAGGAGATATATTAATGACAAAGGAGGATGGAAGTGTGACATAAAGAATGTTAATCATGTTTCAGTTCAAATCACAAATGGTCCATCTGTAAAGCTAAATACTGTTTGGTGTATGGCAGCTGAAGACAAGGACCTCCAGTTTCAGGCCCTCCTCATGGCCAGAGGATGATGATGATGATGAAACTGGCAGCTGCATCCCAGGCTGTGGAAGGTAAGTGACATGCAGAAAGTTAATGGTTGTTCAATGGTTTGTTTCATAGTAGAACATTTTTTATTACACCTTATTACACTTACACTACTTTTGTTTTATTACTTGTTAGATAGAATAAAGTCCCAGAAGTCACATTCCCGGGATCCCCTGCCCTTGAATTCGCCTTCAAAGACATCCAAACATGCATTACACCCCCCGGATGAGAAGCGTCACTCAGCCTCACAGAACACGTCTGCTGCCTGGCTGGATGAGCCAGAGTCTACTGTTCAGCCCACAGAGGCTCCATCCACATCCCAGGGTGGTGTTCCTCCTTTGTAGACACCTCTAAGTGACTTACCTGTAAGTTATACTTGGATTTAAATGCAAGCAGCATGAATGAGAATCCTACGTTTTAATGTCATTCTGTAGACAAGAATCACCAGACGTGCTCTTGTATGCACCATTTATTTTGCAGGTGGAGTTAGACGGTTGGGTGCGCCTGTGGGAGAAACCTGATGGCATCCCATCTGCTGACATTCACTGGCTTAAGGAGGACACCACAAGAGGAATGTTCACCGCTGTTCAATGTTCTGGTACAAAGACAACACTGGTGTGCTCAAGAGGAGACGGGTGATGGCATCTGACCGCATGTGGTTCTACCCTCCAGAACCTCCGGCCTATGTCGGAGGGGTTCTGCAGGCCCACAGCTTTTTTTCCGAAGCCGTCTGTTGTGTGGCGTCCAGTTGGGGTTTGGAGGTGCTCCCTGAAGTGTCCACAAGGTGACAAGTGTGTGGGGGCAGTAAATGATGTGCATCTCTACAAGTCTGGCTATCACCACCGGGTCTGACTTATGTTGTCTCAAATGTTTACTTTATTGGTGATCTTGTACTTCATTTATTTACTCAAATAGAGTGCTGTGTAACTAGCGTCTGTCTGAGCTCAGGAAAAGGAGCAGTTGATGTGATTTTATGCCTTTATTTGATCTGCTTGTTGTTTTGTTTACAGCCTCGTCACATCTGCGACGTGTCCAGCTGGTACACAATGCTGACTGAGGTTTTGTGCTGTGGCCCATGTACCAAGGCAGGCAGGAACCATGAGGGCATTACAGTCGGACGGTGGCTTGCATGAGATGCTGCTTATTCTGGCACAGCTGAGCGAAGCCCTTCAAGCCATGTTTCCTTCTGTTCTCACTAGCAAGTGAGTAAACTGAATGCATAGTGTGAATTTAAGCAAACAGCAGTGGTTCAGCTGACTCAACTGGCTCTGCTTACAGACGTGGCGTGGACAAAAAACGTTGTGCGTCTTCTGCGTGACAGGACTGAAGGGAACACAATGATCAAAGTGTGGCGGCAGATCCAGGAAAATCATCACGAAGAGTACCTTCACCGCAAGGATCTGTACACCACGCTGCTCATGACTGTGGCAGAACCCGGAGGAATTGTTTCTGCATTGAGGCACAGGTTCCAGGCTCCACCTCCTCCAAGAGAGCTGCCTTCTGCCCCACTTTTGCGCCACGCCTTTCTTCTAGCTGAGGCCAATAATGTCCAGGACTACCGGAACCAGATCCTTTCCACTTTTGGCACAGTGTTAAAAATGGATTCCACCAAGAAAGTATGTAAATCCCCCATAACAAACATTAGTGGAATACAACTGCTTGCTATACTTTTGTTAACAAATGTTTCTCTCCGTAAATAAATTACTCGATCTACCAAATTCTCTGTATGCTCTAGGTGGTGAAGAAACTGTCTGGAGAGGGCCATGGCTCAGCTCAGTGGTTCACCAGTATTGCCAATGAATTCTCCCAAATAGTGACCTTTGTGTTGACCTGTGAGGAGTCCACAGTGAAGCTGGCACCAATGTGCAGTGGAGTCATACAAAGGTTCCGACTGGCTAATCAACCGGTCCCCAAAATTTTGTATGTGGACCATGGGTGTTGTCGTGCACAAGGTCCAACAGCTGTTGAGACTCTGTTTGAGGCTTGGGTGAACAGGGGAATGGTTGTGCGTTTAGACATCTTCCACTGGATTCACCGATTTGACGCAGCCATTCGAACAGACAGTCACTCTAAGTACGCTGCTTTAAGTCTGCGCTGGCTGGCGCTGTCCTGGCCTACAACTGCACTGACCTGGACCTACTCATCAAAGGCTGTCAGGGCCAAGCACCACAGGTTGAAGACTCTGTCTGATGAGGACATTGTCCGAGACCACATTTCTAGGGACCACCTCAACTACCATGTGCGAAGGGTCACGCTCGGGCGCAGGAAACATTCCGGCTCATCCACATGGCGATTGAAGAGTTAAAGGGTTCGGCTGAGCTGGATGAAAGCGGGGTGAGCCTTTTCAAAACACCAGATTAGTACGAACTTAATGTTGTAGGTTTACAGGAGGACAAAAGGCTCAGATGCTACCTAGGTGTAAATTTGTATGTTTGTAAAGATGCCATTGATGACATGTGGGCAAGCCAGCAGCGACACTTGGAGTGCATCCAGGATCCACCAGGCATGATCATGTACAGGGTGGCGCGTATTACGACCATCAACAAAGTGGATGTGCCGTACTACAAATGTCTGCGTGGAAGCAATAGCCTGGAGGGATTCCACAAGATGTTGCCTAATATGATTCCAGGTAGAAACCTAGAAATAGTGTCTGTTAGACACGGGCCATGGATTGTTGTAATGCATTTTTTTCTATGTGTAGGTCCCCACTGTGCTGCACGGCCTAATCAGGTTTACCTGATAAGTGGCATTGCACGGTGGAACGCTGACAGGAGCTCAGATGCTGTGTTTGGGGGCAAAGACGGAGGCACCGGACGTATTCAGCGCCGCTGATTGATCGTCCCAACAGGCGCTGTGAGCAGCTGTTTGGAACGACCGAGGAGGGGAATTATCGGGCCCCAGTTAATGTGGCGTCTAACGAGCTGCTTGGGTTGGAGTACCTGTTCAGCCAGAGCACAGGAGGACCACGGCCATTTTCCCTGCAGGACATGGTTCATGATGGACCTGGTCCAGAGGAGGAGGTTGTCCAGCCGGGTCACCAAGGATACAGAAGAGGCTGATGAGGCCTATCAGAGTGACCCAGAGGCCGAGACTGATGTGCTGGATGCTGGCCTGCCCCACATCAATATGACCAGCCGCGACACCTCCACTGTCCACTCACCAGCCTTTGTAAGTTGCATTTAAAAACTATAAAAACTAATTAACTAACTAACAAACGAGAGCAAAACAAGTAAACGCAAACATTTAAGGAGTGCTGCTTTTCTGAAATGTAGATTTACTGTATCATTTATTTCAGGAAGACGCCTGCAGTCCAAGTCCTCTTCCGGGCTTTGACAAGCTGGAGAAACAGACAGCTGGCATCCACATGGCAGCTTTTCAGTGCCACACACCACCACCCCTGCTTCTCCCACGGCTGGCGATCAAAACCCCTGTCACATCCACAGTCACCAGGCCTTAACCACTGTGTCTTCACCCACAGCAGACCCCTCTTCACAAACTGTAACCCCCTGCACAATGCCCAGCAGCAGTACCCCCTCTGTCCTGGGCAAGATCCAACTACTACAAGCGGAAACGTGATGACCAACCTTCAGCCCTGGAAACCAAGGTGAAAAACTTGCCAGCTTGTGCACTCTGTGGCAAACCCACTCAAGGACATTCTAAATACAAAAAAAAAGACATTTTGCCCTGTAAAGAGCATGTCTTCCTCAAAGGGACTGGAAAACAACATATTCCAGCTACGAGGAATTTGTATCTGCTGTAGACGCTCTCACGCAGTGAGCTTGTCCAAACAGCAGCTCCACTGTACATGTTGTTATTAGTTTTCTTAATATTTATTATAAAGCTGTATTGTATAGATTCTTGATGTTTATGCAAATTGTCAAGTTTATGCAAGTGTGCACAGAGAGCAGCTCCACTGTACATGTTGTAAATTGT
>NC_040895.2:87525-97525 GCF_900634795.4 Betta splendens
CAACGCGGCAGTTTATCCCACCAAAAGGATTCCTCCAATGTGGTGGAGATTCCTCCAACTTGGAAACTTGTGTTTGTGTGTGCTTTCACCTGCAAATTATTTCACCACCCTCACGTAGCTTGGACTAAAAACAAACAAAAAAAGAGAAAACTGGTCTTACTTATGAGTTGGTGTTGGTGCCTGCCTGCCTGCCTGCCTGCCTGCCAGCTTGTCTGCCAGCTTTGCGCTCTCTCTTCATGGCCGCTGCTCGTTTCACCGCCGCACAGGTTCTAGAGCAGATTTTTTTAAGCCAATCAAATGACGACTCTGAACCAGAAGAGGAATCTGAGGAAGACGTGTCAAGTGAAGAAGAGAAAGAAAAAGGAGAAGCAGAAGAAGCAGATACAGCAGGACCAGAAACAGATGAAGGACAAGAAGACAGCGAGGGATGTGATCTAAGGCTGGACACTTCAGATGAAGAAGTTGATGATGAAGAATATAATGATGATGATGATGATGATGTTGATGATGAAGATGATGATGAAATAATAGAAAATGTGCAAAGACTGGAGCAAATAGAACTCGAGGATGAGGAGGAGGATGAAGAAGAAGAAAAAGAAGAAGAAGATAAAACTTTTATCTCTAAAGACGGGAAAATAAAATGGTCCTCCGCTGCGTTTCGCAATGGCGAGGAAGCGAGGAACGTCCCTCTTAGTCCTCTTTCTGCCCAGGGACCCACAGAGTACGCGGCGGCTCAGGCGGTCGACTTTGAATCGACCTTCCGCATGTTTGTGACAGCCCATGAGCCTTCACAAAATGGCCAGTCGAAACTGCATTTCCTGTGAAGGAGTCCCAGAATATGGCAAAGTGCACTGGCAAGTTTTTGTTCACTAATGGACTGTCCTGTCAACATTCCAAAAAGACATGCTATCGTTGCTTGCTTTTCAGCCTGAATGAAACTTTGAAACGCACATCAACACAAAATGCTGAACTGGCAGGACTCCAAAGGTCCTAGAGACACTGCAGAGGAGGGTTGTCAACGGATCCACTTTTTGCTAGCATACTCTGGCGTACTAATTTGGACTTGAGAAGGAATTATATTTAAGGGGGCAAGAGGGTCTTGAGAAGAGAGCAGTCAACTGTTGCAGCCATCTGGTATTTATAAAAGAAAGTAAATTCATGCATCGTGTGGAGGGATGACAAAGAAAAACACTCCCCGTCAGGGAATCAAACCCTGGTCTTCCGCGTGACAAGCGGAGATACTGGCCACTATACTAACGAGGACCAAGTTCGCCATCTAGTGGTCTGTGAATGACCAACTCACACGTAACACACAATTTTTGTGTGGGATTTTAGCTGCAACAAAGCAAGTTTGTGGTTTAAGGATTTAGCAAAGTGACCAAAAACCCTTGGGGGCTCCGCTTTAGCTCCATTGATTCACATGTACCCATGGAAAGCATAGTGGGCACCTGCAACAGGTTTTTTGGAAGGCTCTTTCCTAAAGAACTGTCTCTCTCAGCGTTCTGTGGTGTAGTGGCTATCACATTTGCATCATACGTAAAAGGCCCCTGGTTTGAAACCAGGCAGAAAATTTAAAATAATTTTTTGTCCGATGTAGGTAATTAATGTGTGTGACAGCCCATGAGCCTTCACAAAATGGCCAGTCGAAACTGCATTTCCTGTGAAGAAGTTCCAGAATATGGCAAAGTGCACTGGAAAGTTTTTGTTCACTAAAGGACTGTCCTGTCAACATTCCAAAAAGACATGCTATCATTGCTTGCTTTTCAGCCTGAATGACACTTTGAAACGCACATCAACACAAAATACTGAACTGGCAGGACTCCAAAGGTCCTAGAGACACTGCAGAGGAGGGTTGTCAACGGCTGCACTTTTTGCTAGCATACTCTGGCGTACTAATTTGGACTTGAGAAGGAATTATATTTAACCCTCACGCAGCTCTCATTTTTAGACCCCACGAGGGCAACGGAGGAGGGTTTTACATCTGACCCCACAAGTGGGTGAGGATGTGCAGTGGGGGGGTGGTGGTCAGGGTCACGCCAGACCCCAGGAGGAAAGCGAACGTGCAGGTTAGGAGGAGGGAGGAGGGGGTCACGCCAGACCCCAGGAGGAAAGCGAACGTGCAGGGTAGGAGGAGGGAGGAGGGGGTCACGCCAGACCCCACGAGGACACAGAAAGTGCAGGTTAGGAGGAGAGAGGTGGGGGTCACGCTCGACCCCACGAGGACACAGAAAGTGCAGGTTGGGAGGAGAGAGGTGGGGGTCACGCTCGACCCCACGAGGACACAGAAAGTGCAGGTTATGAGGAGAGAGGTGGGGGTCACGCTTGACCCCACGAGGACACAGAACGTGCAGGTTGGGAGGAGGGAGGAGGGGGTCACGCCGGACCCCACGAGGACACAGAACGTGCAGGTTAGGAGGAGGGAGGTGGGGGTCACACCGGACCCCAGGAGGAAAGCGAACGTGCAGGTTGGGAGGAGGGAGGTGTGGGTCACGCTAGACCCCACGAGGACACAGAAAGTGCAGGTTAGGAGGAGGGAGGTGGGGGTCACGCCAGACCCCAGGAGGAAAGCGAACGTCCAGGTTGGGAGGAGGGAGGTGGGGGTCACGCCGGACCCCAGGAGGAAAGCGAACGTGCAGGTTGGGAGGAAGGAGGAGGGGGTCACGCCAGACCCCAGGAGGAAAGCGAACGTGCAGGTTGGGAGGAGGGAGGTGGGGGTCACGCCGGACCCCAGGAGGAAAGCGAACGTGCAGGTTGGGAGGAGGGAGGAGGGGGTCACGCCAGACCCCAGGAGGAAAGCAAACGTGCAGGTTAGGAGGAGGGAGTTGGGGGTCACACCGGACCCCAGGAGAAAAAGCGAACGTGCAGGTTAGGAGGAGGGAGGTGTTGGTCACGCCGGACCCCACGAGGAAAGGGAACGTGCAGGTTAGGAGGAGGGAGGAGGGGGTCACGCCGGACCCCAGGAGGAAAGCGAACGTGCAGGTTAGGAGGAGGGAGGTGGGGGTCACGCCAGACCCCACGAGTGCACAGAAAGTGCAGGTTAGGAGGAGGTAGCTGGGGGTCACGCCGGACCCCACGAGGACACAGAAAGTGCAGGTTAGGAGGATCCACAGGTTGGAGGATGGAGAATCTCTGTCTGGAGAAACTGTGTGTGTGTGTGTGTGTGTGTGTGTGTGTGTGTGTGTGTGTGTGTGTGTGTGTGTGTGTGTGTGTGTGTGTGTGTGTGTGTGTGTGTGTGTATGTGTGTGTGTGTGTGTGCGTGTGTGTGTGTGTGTGTGTGGGTGTGGGAATACAAGGAGGGCCGTGACGTTGTGTGTTTCCAAGTTGGAAACTTGTTGTCTCCAGGTTGGAGAAAAAAAAAAACAAAATACCCAAATTCAAATGCTTTTGCTTTATTTTATTAATTATTTTTCTTTTTCATATTACACTTATTTTGTAAATAGTGTTACTACACTGACAACAACAAAAACATCAACAATAGTATAAAACACACGGAATATTATTAGTATTATCCATCCATCCATTTTCTTAACCGCTTACTCCCTAGTGCGGGGTCACAGGGGTGCTGGAGCCTATCCCAGCTGGCTGCGGGCGAGAGGCAGGGTACACCCTGAGAGAACCCACGCAAACACGGGGAGAATGTGCAAACTCCACACAGAGAGGCACCAGGGCCGCCTCCGGGAATCGAACCCAGAACCTTCCTGCTGTAATGTACCGTTACTTTCTCGACTCTATTCGTAGGTCCGAGTTTGTTTCCTGATAAAGAACATATTTTGTAACGTTAACGCGTTTGCTTAAAATGAAAAGAGTGAAAACTATTGGTATGTACTTCAGCAAGTCATTTATCCAGTTCATGTAGAAATACTGTCTAAAATGAGCTCCTACTAAAAAAGAACTAAACACCAAAGCTTATGAAATAGCTTGAATATGAATAATGTAATTGGTCATTAAACAATTATTTAAAGAAAGAATACTTTAAACTACTGTATGTATGGATCTGTAACGATGCTGTAACAGGCAGTTTGTGCTTTGTACTACACGCCCCACTCATCTCAGTAGTTAACACTGTTCTGTGGGTGCAGATGCCTCCATATTCTGTTCTCTACTTCTGTCAGTGCATTCATATTCTACTTGTTAATAGGCCACAGGTAAAGATGGCAACAATCCGCGTTGTGAACCCAGGCGCCCCTGCACATCGTCAGCAGGCTGTGCTGCTGTCGACTAAAGAGGCACGTCTTTACCGGGAGAAGAAAAAGGTCTTCCCAAAACCTCCCCTGGAGCTGCTGAACCCACTCACTGCACTGGACCATGCAGAGACATTCCTCCAAGCAGAGGGAGTCCCTGCACCGTCACGACAGCAGTGTCTGGGACGGCTGGTGTTGCTGTTCGGCCAGTACGGACACGCACCTTTCCACTGGCTTGTGGAGAACGACGTAGGCTATATGAAGTAGTAAGTGTGTTACGTTTATCACTTTTGTAGGTGAAAAACTACAGGGGCAACATGTTACAAGCCTTTGACGTTCATCAGCGTTTTGGGGTTTATTCAGGTTCATTGTTCCTTTAGGAACTTCAGTGAGAATAATGACCCAACTAAATTCATGTACCTTTGTGATTGCAGCATAGTTGACAAGCACAGAACAGAGATGTCAAACCCCCATAGAAAGGTAGTGTCGTGTATTTCTATTCTCTTCAACCACGACAGAGATTTCACAAGAACTCATCTTTGAAGTTTAAATCAATAGCATAAAAATTTATTATACATGACAAATTAAATCAATCAGATAATGATTACAAAAGAGTAATAGCAAGAGAGGCAGAAACCAAATTCACCTGCTTGTTCCTCTGCAGAGAGAACTGAGAGGTCGGAAAAGGTCCGCTGTGTGCTACCAGCGGACCCTCTGCGAAGCGCTCTGAAAACCCCAGCCTGTGAAGGCCTGCTTTTAACCACCACCTAAAATCTTTCCACATGTCCAAATAAGGACGTGTAGATGTTTTTCTCGGCTACTCTGAAGGTCCTGGCGCTGGGCCGTGTTATCTGTCCAGCTCCCGGATGCATCTGGCCCACCATCAACCTCCTAATTCCTTTCCCAGGTCGGTGTGACATTTTGAATATTTCCTTAGGAACAGCTCGGATAAACAGTTTACGCAACAGATTCTGCGAACACAGATTCTGCGAACCCAGTTCAAGCAAACGCTTTCACCCCAGTCACTGAGGACACACAAACCCATCTACTCTCTGTACTTCTCTCATAAGCAATGATCAATTTTACTGCTAAAAGTAAATGTAAATGTCTGTTTCCTGGAGTCTATCCCAGATGCTCCCCAGACAATGACCCTGCCAAACTGCAAGGGTTGAGGAACAGTCGCTGCATCTTAACCTGACCAGAACATATTGTTCACTACCTATATAATAATATATAATATGATACATAAATATACTACAGTAGAGAGAGCCAACCAGTGGCTTAAAGACTACCTGACAGAGTATGCAGAGAGCTTCCCACAAGTCTCCATTGTCCTTGAGGCGAATGTGGACAGGTGTATCTACGGTCAGAGAGGGTTTGAGGGCCACACGTTTCAGGAGATGTGGGAACTCAAACCCATCTACTCTCTGTACTTCTCTCATAAGCAATGATCAATTTTACTGCTAAAAGTAAATGTAAATGTCTGTTTCCTGGAGTCTATCCCAGATGCTCCCCAGACAACGACCCTGCCAAACTGCAAGGGTTGAGGAACAGTCGCTGCATCTTAACCTGACCAGAACATATTGTTCACTACCTATATAATAATATATAATATGATACATAAATATACTACAGTAGAGAGAGCCAACCAGTGGCTTAAAGACTACCTGACAGAGTATGCAGAGAGCTTCCCACAAGTCTCCATTGTCCTTGAGGCGAATGTGGACAGGTGTATCTACGGTCAGAGAGGGTTTGAGGGCCACACGTTTCAGGAGATGTGGGAACTCTACCAACAATATAGCGTTCAAAGGGACAGTCCAGAGAAATTTAGCAATGAACAGAGGGACATAATAAAGAAGGCAAACAGTTCTGTGAGGAGGTGGTTGAACACACCACTGACCCACATCACAAGTATGCAGATGAAGAATTTCAGGAGATATATTAATGACAAGGAGGATGGAAGTGTGACATAAAGAATGTTAATCATGTTTCAGTTCAAATCACAAATGGTCCATCTGTAAAGCTAAATACTGTTTGGTGTATGGCAGCTGAAGACAAGGACCTCCAGTTTCAGGCCCTCCTCATGGCCAGAGGATGATGATGATGATGAACTGGCAGCTGCATCCCAGGCTGTGGAAGGTAAGTGACATGCAGAAAGTTAATGGTTGTTCAATGGTTTGTTTCATAGTAGAACATTTTTTATTACACCTTATTACACTTACACTACTTTTGTTTTATTACTTGTTAGATAGAATAAAGTCCCAGAAGTCACATTCCCGGGATCCCCTGCCCTTGAATTCGCCTTCAAAGACATCCAAACATGCATTACACCCCCCGGATGAGAAGCGTCACTCAGCCTCACAGAACACGTCTGCTGCCTGGCTGGATGAGCCAGAGTCTACTGTTCAGCCCACAGAGGCTCCATCCACATCCCAGGGTGGTGTTCCTCCTTTGTAGACACCTCTAAGTGACTTACCTGTAAGTTATACTTGGATTTAAATGCAAGCAGCATGAATGAGAATCCTACGTTTTAATGTCATTCTGTAGACAAGAATCACCAGACGTGCTCTTGTATGCACCATTTATTTTGCAGGTGGAGTTAGACGGTTGGGTGCGCCTGTGGGAGAAACCTGATGGCATCCCATCTGCTGACATTCACTGGCTTAAGGAGGACACCACAAGAGGAATGTTCACCGCTTTCAATGTTCATGTGTACAAAGACAACACTGGTGTGCTCAAGAGGAGACGGGTGATGGCATCTGACCGCATGTGGTTCTACCCTCCAGAACCTCCGGCCTATGTCGGAGGGGTTCTGCCAGGCCCACAGCTTTTTTTCCGAAGCCGTCTGTTTGTGTGGCGTCCAGTTGGGGTTTGGAGGTGCTCCCTGAAGTGTCCACGAGGTGACAAGTGTGTGGGGGCAGGAAAGGACGTGCACCTCTACAAGTCTGGCTATCACCACCATGTCTGACTTACCTTGTCTCAAATGTTTACTTTATTGGTGATCTTGTACTTCATTTATTTACTCAAATAGAGTGCTGTGTAACTAGCATCTGTCTGAGCTCAGGAAAAGGAGCAGTTGATGTGATTTTATGCCTTTATTTGATCTGCTTGTTTTGTTTACAGCCTCGTCACATCTGCGACGGGTCCAGCTGGTACACAATGCTGACTGAGGTTTTGTGCTGTGGCCCATGTACCAAGGCAGGCAGGAACCATGAGGGCATTACGGTCGGACGGTGGCTTGCATGGATGCTGCTATTCTGGCACAGCTGAGCGAAGCCCTTCAAGCCATGTTTCCTTCTGTTCTCACTAGCAAGTGAGTAAACTGAATGCATAGTGTGAATTTAAGCAAACAGCAGTGGTTCAGCTGACTCAACTGGCTCTGCTTACAGACGTGGCGTGGACAAAAACGTTGTGCGTCTTCTGCGTGACAGGACTGAAGGGAACACAATGATCAAAGTGTGGCGGCAGATCCAGGAAAATCATCACGAAGAGTACCTTCACCGCAAGGATCTGTACACCACGCTGCTCATGACTGTGGCAGAACCCGGAGGAATTGTTTCTGCATTGAGGCACAGGTTCCAGGCTCCACCTCCTCCAAGAGAGCTGCCTTCTGCCCCACTTTTGCGCCACGCCTTTCTTCTAGCTGAGGCCAATAATGTCCAGGACTACCGGAACCAGATCCTTTCCACTTTTGGCACAGTGTTAAAAATGGATTCCACCAAGAAAGTATGTAAATCCCCATAACAAACATTAGTGGAATACAACTGCTTGCTATACTTTTGTTAACAAATGTTTCTCTCCGTAAAATAAATTACTCGATCTTACCAAATTCTCTGTATGCTCTAGGTGGTGAAGAAACTGTCTGGAGAGGGCCATGGCTCAGCTCAGTGGTTCACCAGTATTGCCAATGAATTCTCCCAAATAGTGACCTTTGTGTTGACCTGTGAGGAGTCCACAGTGAAGCTGGCACCAATGTGCAGTGGAGTCATACAAAGGTTCAGACTGGCTAATCAACCGGTCCCCAAAATTTTGTATGTGGACCATGGGTGTTGTCGTGCACAAGGTCCAACAGCTGTTGAGACTCTGTTTGAGGCTTGGGTGAACAGGGGAATGGTTGTGCGTTTAGACATCTTCCACTGGATTCACCGATTTGACGCAGCCATTCGAACAGACAGTCACTCTAAGTACGCTGCCTTTAAGTCTGCGCTGGCTGGCGCTGTCCTGGCCTACAACTGCACTGACCTGGACCTACTCATCAAGGCTGTCAGGGCCAAGAACAACAGGTTGAAGACTCTGTCTGATGAGGACATTGTCCGAGACCACATTTCTAGGGACCACCTCAACTACCATGTGCGAAGGGTCACGCTCGGGGCGCAGGAAACATTCCGGCTCATCCACATGGCGATTGAAGAGTTAAAGGGTTCGGCTGAGCTGGATGAAAGCGGGGTGAGCCTTTTCAAAACACCAGATTAGTACGAACTTAATGTTGTAGGTTTACAGGAGGACAAAAGGCTCAGATGCTACCTAGGTGTAAATTTGTATGTTTGTAAAGATGCCATTGATGACATGTGGGCAAGCCAGCAGCGACACTTGGAGTGCATCCAGGATCCACCACACATGATCATGTACAGGGTGGCGCGTATTACGACCATCAACAAAGTGGATGTGCCGTACTACAAATGTCTGCGTGGAAGCAATAGCCTGGAGGGATTCCACAAGATGTTGCCTAATATGATTCCAGGTAGAAACCTAGAAATAGTGTCTGTTAGACACGGGCCATGGATTGTTGTAATGCATTTTTTTCTATGTGTAGGTCCCCACTGTGCTGCACGGCCTAATCAGGTTTACCTGATAAGTGGCATTGCACGGTGGAACGCTGACAGGAGCTCAGATGCTGTGTTTGGGGGCAAAGGACGGAGGCACCGGACGTATTCAGCGCCGCTGATTGATCGTCCCAACAGGCGCTGTGAGCAGCTGTTTGGAACGACCGAGGAGGGGAATTATCGGGCCCCAGTTAATGTGGCGTCTAACGAGCTGCTTGGGTTGGAGTACCTGTTCAGCCAGAGCACAGGAGGACCACGGCCATTTTCCCTGCAGGACATGGTTCATGATGGACCTGGTCCAGAGGAGGAGGTCGTCCAGCCGGGTCACCAAGATACAGAAGAGGCTGATGAGGCCTATCAGTGACCCAGAGGCCGAGACTGATGTGCTGGATGCTGGCCTGCCCCACATCAATATGACCAGCCGCGACACCTCCACTGTCCACTCACCAGCCTTTGTAAGTTGCATTTAAAAACTATAAAAACTAATTAACTAACTAACAAACGAGAGCAAAACAAGTAAACGCAAACATTTAGGAGTGCTGCTTTTCTGAAATGTAGATTTACTGTATCATTTAATTCAGGAAGACGCCTGCAGTCCAAGTCCTCTTCCGGGCTTTGACAAGCTGGAGAAACAGACAGCTGGCATCCACATGGCAGCTTTTCAGTGCCACACACCACCACCCCTGCTTCTCCCACGGCTGGCGATCAAAACCCCTGTCACATCCACAGTCACCAGGCCTTTAACCACTGTGTCTTCACCCACAGCAGACCCCTCTTCACAAACTGTAACCCCCTGCACAATGCCCAGCAGCAGTACCCCTCTGTCCTGGGCAAGATCCAACTACTACAAGCGGAAACGTGATGACCAACCTTCAGCCCTGGAAACCAAGGTGAAAAACTTGCCAGCTTGTGCACTCTGTGGCAAACCCACTCAAGGACATTCTAAATACAAAAAAAAAGACATTTTGCCCTGTAAAGAGCATGTCTTCCTCAAAG
>NC_040895.2:102525-110025 GCF_900634795.4 Betta splendens
TATTGAGTTAACAAATATTTGAACAATCTAGGTGAAATGTCAAATACATAAAATAAAAGTAATAAAAAACACAAGATATTAATTGCAGTAGATACCTCATAAATCGTCCAATAACTGCATAGAATAAGAAAGAAAACACTTTTCCCATAACACGGTGCAGTATATTGTAGACCTGAGCAAACAGCGCCCCCTGCTAGGGTTGAGGAGAAATGTAAAAGCTGACAGCACCTGGTATTCCTAGGCGGTCTCCCATCCAAGTACTAACCAGGCCCGACACTGCTTAGCTTCCGAGATCAGACGAGATGGGGCGTGCTCAGGGTGGTAAGGCCGTAAGCAAGAGCAGAGAGTGACAGGAGCTCTTTTAAGCTTGGCAAGCCACGCCGTTGCATCCACTTGTCTGAATGTGGCGCTTATAAAGGACTTAGAACATTTTGGGACGTACACAGAAGGTGGCCATTTTGGCCTTTAACACAATATCCCCTTTTTCGTATTTCGCTCTCCTTTTATACCTAACAAATAGAGAGAAGCCAAAGTCATTACTTGTAATGTGTCACCGACCATAGACATGAACTGTGAACAAAGCAAAAGCAGCTCTGTGACTGAAAACAGAAAATTCTTGCAGGTAATAGCGTCTGTTGTCTAAGAACGATGCAATTATTGAGTTATCAAAAATTGAACAATCTAGGTGAAATGTCAAATACATAAAATAAAAGTAATAAAAAACACAAGATATTAATTGCAGAAGATACCTCATAAATCGTCCAATAACTGCATAGAATAAGAAAGAAAACTCTTTTCCCATAACACGGTGCAGTATAATGTAGACCTGAGCAAACAGCCCGCTCTACTAGGGTTGAGGAGAAATGTAAAAGCTTACAGCACCTGGTATTCCCAGGCGGTCTCCCATCCAAGTACTAACCAGGCCCGACACTGCTTAGCTTCCGAGATCAGACGAGATCAGGCGTGCTCAGGGTGGTATGGCCGTAAGCTAGATCAGAGAGTTACAGGAGCTCTTTTATGCCTGGCAAGCCACGCCGTTGCATCCACTTGTCTGAATGTGGCGTTTATAGAGGACTTAGAACATTTTGGGACGTACACAGAAGGTGGCCATTTTGGCATTAAACACAATATCCCCTGTTTTGTATTTGGCTCTCCTTTTAAACCAAACAAAAAGAGAGAAGCCAAAATCATTACTTATAATGTGTCACCGACCATAGGCACGAACTGTGAACAAAGCAAAAGCAGCACTGTGACTGAAAACTGAAAGTTCTTGCAGGTAATAGCGTCTGTTGTCTAAGAACGATGCAGTCATTGAGTTAACAAATAATTGAACAACCTAGGTGAAATGTCAAATACATAAAACAGAAGAAATAAAAACAATAGATAATAATTGCAGAAGATAGGTCATATATAATATAAAAACTGCATAGAATAAGAAAGAAAACACTTTTCCCATAACACGGTGCAGTATAATGTAGACCTGAGCAAACAGCGCCCCCTGCTAGGGTTGAGGAGAAATGTAAAAGCTCACAGCACTTGGTATTCCTAGGCAGTCTCCCATCCAAGTACTAACCAGGCCCGACCCTGCTTAGCTTCCGAGATCAGACGAGTTGGGGCGTGCTCAGGGTGGTATGGCCGTAAGCGAGAGCAGAGAGTGACAGGAGCTCTTTTAAGCTTGGTAAGCCACGCCGTTGCATCCACTTGTCTGAATGTGGCGCTTATAAAGGACTTAGAACATTTTGGGACGTACACAGAAGGTGGCCATTTTGGCCTTTAACACAATATCCCCTTTTTCGTATTTCGCTCTCCTTTTATACCAAACAAATAGAGAGAAGCCAAAGTCATTACTTGTAATGTGTCACCGACCATAGGCATGAACTGTGAACAAAGCAAAAGCAGCTCTGTGACTGAAAACAGAATATTTTTGCAGGTAATAGCGTCTGTTGTCTAAGAACGATGCAATTATTGAGTTAACAAATAATTGAACAATCTAGGTGAAATGTCAAATACATAAAATAAAAGTAATAAAAAACACAAGATATTATTTCAGAAGATACCTCATAAATCATACAATAACTGCTTACAATAAGAAAGAAAACACTTTTCCCATAACACGGTGTAGTATAATGTGGACCTAAGCAAACAGCCCGCTCTGCTAGGGTTGAAGAGAAATTCAAAAGCTTACAGCACGTGGTATTCCCAGGCAGTCTCCCATCCAAGTACTAACCAGGCCCGACCCTGGTTAGCTTCCGAGATCAGACGAGATCAGGCGTGCTCAGGGTGGTATGGCCGTAAGCTAGAGCAGAGAGTGACAGGAGCTCTTTTAAGCATGGCAAGCCACGCCGTTGCCTCCACTTGCCTGAATGTGGCGTTTATAAAGGACTTAGAACATTTTGGGACGTACACAGACGGTGGCCATTTTGGCCTTAAACACAATATCCCATTTTTGTATTTCGCTCTCCCTTTAAACAAATCAAATAGATAGAAGCCAAAGTCATTACTTGTAATGTGTCACCGACCATAGGCATGAACTGTGAACAAAGCAAAAGCAGCACTGTGACTGAAAACAGAATATTCTTGCAGGTAATAGCGTCTGTTGTCTAAGAACGATGCAATTATAGAGTTAACAAATAATTGAACAATCTAGGTGAAAATGTCAAATACATAAAACAGAAGTAATAAAAACAATAGATATTAATTGCAGAAGATAGATCATAAATCACATAATACCTGCATAGAATAAGAAAGAAAAAACTTTTCCCATAACACGGTGCAGTATAATGTGGACCTGAGCAAACAGCCCGCTCTGCTAGGGTTGAGGAGAAATGTAAAAGCTTACAGCACCTGGCTTTCCCAGGCGGTCTCCGATCCAAGTACTAACCAGGCCCTGACCCTGCTTAGCTTCCGAGATCAGACGAGATCGGGGCGTGCTCAGGGTGGTATGGCCGTAAGCGAGAGCGGAGAGTGACAGGAAGCTCTATTAAGCTTGGCAAGCCACGCCGTTGCATCCACTTGCCTGAATGTGGCGTTTATAAAGGACTTAGAACATTTTGGGACGTACACAGAAGGTGGCCATTTTGGCCTTAAACACAATATCCCCTTTTTTGTATTTCGCTCTCCCTTTAAACAAAACAAATAGAGAGAAGCCAAAGTCATTACTTGTAATGTGTCACCGACCATAGGCATGAACTGTGAACAAAGCAAAAGCAGCACTGTGACTGAAAACAGAATATTCTTGCAGGTAATAGCGTCTGTTGTCTAAGAACGATGCAATTATAGAGTTAACAAATAATTGAACAATCTAGGTAAAATGTCAAATACATAAAACAGAAGTATTAAAAACAATAGCTATTAATAGCAGAAGATAGGTCATAAGTCATATAATAACTGCATAGAATAAGAAAGAAAACACTTTTCCCATACCACGGTGCAGTATAATGTGGACCTGAGCAAACAGCCCGCTCTGCTAGGGTTTAGTAGAAATGTAAAAGCTTACAGCACCTGGTATTCCCAGGCGGTCTCCCATCCAAGTACTAATCAGGCCTGACCGTGCTTAGCTTCCGAGATCAGACGAGATCGGGCGTGCTCAGGGTGGTATGGCCGTAAGCGAGTGCGGAGCGTGACAAGAACTTATTAAGCTTGGCAAGCCACGCAGTTGCATCCACTTGCCTGAATGTGGCATTTATAAAGGACTTAGAACATTTTGGGACGAACACAGAAGGTTGCCATTTTGGCCTTAAACACAACTTCCCTTTTTTTGTATTTCGCTCTCCCTTTAAACAAAACAACTAGAGAGAAGCCAAAGTCATTACTTGTAATGTGTCACCGACCATAGGCATGAACTGTGAACAAAGCAAAAGCAGCACTGTGACTGAAGACAGAATATTTTTGCAGGTAATAGCGTCTGTTGTCTAAGAACGATGCAATTATTGAGTTAACAAATAATTGAACAATCTAGGTGAAATGTCAAATACATAAAACAGAAGTAATAAAAAACACAAGATATTAATTGCAGAAAATACCTCATAAATCGTACAATACCTGCATAGAATAAGAAAGAAAACACTTTTCCCATACCATGGTGCAGTATAATGTGGACCTGAGCAAACAGCCCGCTCTGCTAGGGTTGAGGAGAAATGTAAAAGCCCACAGCACCTGGTATTCCCAGGTGGTCTTCCATCCAAGTACTAACCAAGCCCGACCCTGCTTGGCTTCCGAGATCAGACGAGATCGGGCGTGCTCTGGGTGGTATGGCCGTAAGCGATAGCAAAGCATGACAGGAGCTCTTTTAAGCTTGGCAAGCCACGCCAGTGCATCCACTTGCCGGAATGTGGCGTTTTTAAAGGACCTAGAGCATTTCTGGACGTACACAGACGGTGGCCATTTTGGCCTTAAACACAATACCCCCTTTTTTGCGTTTCGCTCTTCGTTTAAACAAAACAAATAGAGAGAAGCCAAAATCATTACTTGTAATGTGTCACCAACCACAGACATGAACTGTGAACAAAGCAAAAGCAGCACTGTGACTGAAAACAGAATATTCTTGCAGGTAATAGCGTCTGTTGTCTAAGAACGATGTAATTATAGAGTTAACAAATAATTGAACAATCTAGGTAAAATGTCAAATACATAAAACAGAAGTAATAAAAAACAATAGCTATTAATAGCAGAAGATAGGTCAGAAATCATATAATAACTGTATAGAATAAGAAAGAAAACACTCTTCCCATAACACGGTGCAGTATAATGTGGACCTGCGCAAACAGCCCGCTCTGCTAGGGTTGAGGAGAAATGTTAACGCTTACAGCACCTGGTATTCCCAGGCGGTCTACCATCCAAGTACTAACCAGGCCCGACCTTGCTTATCCTCCGAGATCAGACGAGATCGGGCGTGCTCAGGGTGGTATGGCCGTAAGCGAGAGCAGAGAGTGACAGGAGCTCTTTTAAGCTTGGCAAGCCATGCCGTTGCATTCACTTGCCTGAATGTGGCGTTTTTAAAGGACTTAGAACATTTTGGGACGTACACAGAAGGTGGCCATTTTGGCCTTAACCCTCACGCAGCTCTCATTTTTAGACCCCACGAGGGCAACGGAGGAGGGTTTTACATCTGACCCCACAAGTGGGTGAGGATGTGCAGTGGGGGGGTGGTGGTCGGGGTCACGCCAGACCCCAGGAGGAAAGCGAACGTGCAGGTTAGGAGGAGGGAGGTGGGGGTCACCCCAGACCCCAGGAGGAAAGCGAACGTGCAGGTTAGGAGGAGGGAGGAGGGGGTCACGCCAGACCCCACGAGGACACAGAACGTGCAGGTTGGGAGGAGGGAGGAGGGGGTCACGCCAGACCCCAGGAGGAAAGCGAACGTGCAGGTTAGGAGGAGGGAGGTGGGGGTCACGCCGGACCCCAGGAGGAAAGCGAACGTGCAGGTTGGGAGGAGGGAGGAGGGGGTCACGCCGGACCCCACGAGGGCACAGAACGTGCAGGTTGGGAGGAGGGAGGAGGGGGTAACGCCCGACCCCACGAGGACACAGAAAGTGCAGGTTGGGAGGAGGGAGGTGGGGGTCACGCCGGACCCCAGGAGGAAAGCAAACGTGCAGGTTGGGAGGAGGGAGGAGGGGGTCACGCCAGACCCCAGGAGGAAAGCGAACGTGCAGGTTGGGAGGAGGGAGGAGGGGGTCACGCCAGACCCCAGGAGGAAAGCGAACGTGCAGGTTGGGAGGAGGGAGGTGGGGGTCACGCTCGACCCCACGAGGACACAGAAAGTGCAGGTTGGGAGGAGGGAGGAGGGGGTCACGCCGGACCCCAGAAGGAAAGCGATTGTGCAGGTTAGGAGGAGGGAGGTGGGGGTCACGCCAGACCCCACGAGTGCACAGAAAGTGCAGGTTAGGAGGAGGTAGCTGGGGGTCACGCCGGACCCCACGAGGACACAGAAAGTGCAGGTTAGGAGGAGAGAGGTGGGGGTCACGCCGGACCCCAGGAGGAAAGCGAACGTGCAGGTTAGGAGGAGGGAGGTGGGGGTCACGCCAGACCCCACGAGTGCACAGAAAGTGCAGGTTAGGAGGAGGTAGCTGGGGGTCACGCCGGACCCCACGAGGACACAGAAAGTGCAGGTTAGGAGGAGAGAGGTGGGGGTCACGCCGGACCCCAGGAGGAAAGCGAACGTGCAGGTTAGGAGGAGGTAAGAGGGGGTCACGCCGGACCCCACGAGGACACAGAAAGTGCAGGTTAGGAGGATCCACAGGTTGGAGGATGGAGAATCTCTGTCTGGAGAAACTGTGTGTGTGTGTGTGTGTGTGTGTGTGTGTGTGTGTGTGTGTCTGTGTGTCTGTGTGTGTGTGTGTGTGTGTGTGTGTGTGTCTGTGTGTGTGTGTGTGTGTGTGTGTGTGTGTGTGTGTGGGAATACAAGGAGGGCCGTGACGTTCTGTGTTTTCCAAGTTGGAAACTTGTTGTCTCCAGGTTGGAGAAAATCCCAGGTTGGAGAAAAAAAAAACAAAATACCCAAATTCAAATGCTTTTGCTTTATTTTATTAATTATTTTTCTTTTTCATATTACATATTTACTTTGTTTGTAAATAGTGTTACTACACTGACAACAACAAAACATCAACAATAGTATAAAACACACGGAATATTATTAGTATTATGAATATTATTATTTCATTTTCTAATGAACAAACAAATTATCTTCAGGAGCGAGGGGGGCAGTCTGAACAGCAGAAGAGCAAATGTCTGTGGCAGATGTATCTCTCGCACCGATGGCAAACGTTGTTTGTTTTGCGGTCCCTCGCGCGCGGACAAATTTGACACCTTTTCCTCTTGCCCTTTTGCGCCCGGTCGCTAGCGGCGGAACCGAGGGCGTCGTGTTCTCCTCCGTCACACTCATCGTCCCCGTCTTCACCCCAGACGAGGTCTGCGGTGAGGGCCTGCTGCCGCTGCCGCTGCTGCCGCTGCTGCTGCTCCTGCTCCTGCTCCTGCTCCTGCTGCTGCTGCTGCCCCGAGTCCGGAAGAGCAGGACAGGGAGCGGGAGGAGGACCCGCACGGGGGTCCCGAACCCCCTTCTGAAGCGTCCGCACGAGCGAGGCGGACGCTTCGCCGCGAGGCGGATGGCGCCTTCTGCGGATGAGAGGAGTCACGAGCGCCTTGCCCAGCTGCTCTAGAAACACCCTCCTCTTGCTGCGGTTGCCGGGCATCCAGTCCGGGTGGGCCTCCCGCCACACGACGAAACCGTTGTAGCAAGACACGTCTAGGACGTTGTGAAACACCGCCACGGGCCAGCGCGCCGTCTTTCTCCTGCAGCTGTAGGTTCCTATCACCTTGTCCAGGTTGTCTACGCCTCCCTTGGTGGCGTTGTAGTCTAGGACGGCAAAGGGCTTTTTGTCCCGCCGTCCTGCGTCGACGAGGAGGACATCGTCGGCGGCCGTGGCGGCCGAGTGTAGCGTGCTCATCAGGATCACGTTTTTGTTTTTCTTGGGCACGTAGGACACCAGGACGGTGCTGGGAGTGAAG
>NC_040895.2:115025-117525 GCF_900634795.4 Betta splendens
GTGTGTGTGTGTGTGTGTGTGCGTGCGTGCGCGGAGCATGGGGTCGTGTTGGACCTAGGGAGGATGCGGAATGTGAGGGTCGTGGTGAAATAATTTGCAGGTGAAAGCACACACACACAAACACAGAGTTTCCAAGTTGGAGGAATCTTCACCACGTTGGAGGAATCCTTCCGGTGGGATAAACTGCCACGTTGGAGGATTTTTCACGTTGGATAAAGTCTCTCTGAGGTTTTAATATGAATATGAATATGAGTGCATATGAATGCATTGTGTACCCTTTCTTTGATTACTGTTTTATATTTAATAAATATTTAGTATTTAATCAAAAGTTTTGCTTATTTGGTCTTTATTTTCTCCCTCATAATATGATAATATTTAAATAATGTGTGTGTGTTAGCCGCGGCTCGAGCGGACCACAGACTGTCAGCGCCTTCGCGTAGAAGAAGAGGGAACCCCGTGCCCGTTGGATCATAGCGGATTCCCAGACCCGGAAGGAGGCCTAGGCGAAGGTCTGGAGTGCGACTGTTTGTGTGGGAACGCTCTGGCCGCTGAGGGTGCCTTGAGGGACTTGTTGGACAAACACATCCTGGCCAGCGACGGACGGTGTGCTCGTGTCAAGGCTCATTACAGACACCGCCACCTGCCACCGGATCAATTGGCCTTGGACCTGGGCGAACTCAGGTTCGCCCACGGCATGGTGGCGTTTCCGGACGCCCTCTTATTTGCCAGCGGTGGCAAATGTTACCTGCTAAACGTAAAGCGATGCGTCATCTGTGCCGGCGCGGGGAGACGACACCGCGACAGATGCAAAGAAGTTTGCGAGAGATTCACGGCGTACCTGACCGACACCCAGCTGGACGACGACTACGGGCGCAAGCCTCTGCTGTACACGAAAAGGCCGAGCGAGAGGAGCGTGGTCGGCCCTCGCACTGCGGACAACCTGTTCAGGGAGCTGGGCAGCCGTGAGGGCATGTCGTATGAGCTGGACACCGTAGACACTCACGTGTGTGATGCGTGCGGCGTCAGGCTTTCCCGTTTCGTAGCGGGTGACAACATGCTGAGAGAGCATGTGTATCACGTGCACGTTGCCGGAGTGGAGGAGTGCGACTTCCTGGCGAAAAAGTTCTCTGGCAGAGAAAGCGTCCGGAAAGCAATGATAGGCAAGGAGCGTTACAGAAGGGGCTACGTGGCGTTCCCCGAGTTGATGCTGAAGGAGGCCGTGGAAGGCCATGTCGGCTTTGGCTACGATATGCCCTGCGTCGTGTGCGGCTCGCGGCGGAGCGAGAGCCACAACCAACGCTGCGGGATACTGATGCTGGCGCTGCTGCGAAAGTTGCTTCGCGTCAAGTTTTGATGAGCCGAGAATCCCGTTGATGAAGATTAAAAAAACAAAAAAAGGGCCGTATTCAATTTCTTTCTACGCCTGCCTCTGTTGCTTTACGCGTACCGATTAAATTATACTGTACGGAATGCGCCTTGTACTCCTTTATTTCATAACTGTTTTATATTATTAAATAAACTTTTGGCATTTAATCAAATGTTTTTGCCTGTTTGGTCTGTTTTATTTTTCGTTTAAAATGGTCAGCCCTTGCACGCAGCTGTCTGCTTGCATCATCATCATCATCATCATCATGTTCGTCATCATCATCATGTTCATCATCAGTGGGCCTGTGGCACGGGTGGAGGTAAAGGGGAGGAAAGGAGAAGGAAAAAAAATAAAAAACAAAAAAAATGGGGTCGCGCCGGACCCCGGCAAGACGCCTGACGGGGAGGTACAGGGGGCTGGGGTCGCGCCGGACCCCGGCAGGACGAGGGACGGGGAGGTTCCGTGGGCTGGGGTCGCGCCGGACCCCGGCAGGACGAGGGACGGGGAGGTTCCGTGGGCTGGGGTCGCGCCGGACCCCGGCAGGACGAGGGATGGGGAGGTACAGGGGGCTGGGGTCGCGCAGTTCATCTGAACTCGATGATCGTGCAGCCTCCTGCTGAGGGATGTTGGCCAGGAAGCAACACTGAACATAACCTGCAGGAGATAAAAAAAAAACTATTTAAAGGGCTTTGTAGTTAAAAATAGTAAAGCCCCACTGTATCGTTAATACGTTACTGCTCAACGTATGCCCTCAGACTGATGGCAGGAATTAATGTAGAAACATCAAAGGGAGGTAAACAATGATTCATAGTCATGATCGTAGATGTTCGTACTCGTACATGGCGGTTAAAAGAAGGCAGATTGCAACTAGTCGCTGTCGCTTCGTTCTGCTTTTTGCAAGACGCGCTTTCCACTGGACGGCAGCAGTTCCTTAGAAGCCCTGGTTTTGTTTTTACTGTGGAGAGAGGAAACAAACAGTGACCATGCAGAACAGAGATGGGACACGTCTGGTTTAAGGGAAAAGTATTTAACACTACAGCTATGCAATGCTGAAAGTCTCATGCAACTGTTCCGTAGCAGCTAATGTTTATCAAAGTGACATCCGATCACAGTTTCTGTGTGTGTGTGTGTGTG
>NC_040895.2:122525-138316 GCF_900634795.4 Betta splendens
TGCACACTTGCATAAACTTGACAATTTGCATAAACATCAAGAATCTATACAATACAGCTTTATAATAAAATATTAAGAAAACTAATAACAACATGTACAGTGGAGCTGCTGTTTGGACAAGCTCACTGCGTGAGAGCGTCTACAGCAGATACAAATTCCTCGTAGCTGGAATATGTTGTTTTCCAGTCCCTTTGAGGAAGACATGCTCTTTACAGGGCAAAATGTCTTTTTTTTGTATTTAGAATGTCCTTGAGTGGGTTTGCCACAGAGTGCACAAGCTGGCAAGTTTTTCACCTTGGTTTCCAGGGCTGAAGGTTGGTCATCACGTTTCCGCTTGTAGTAGTTGGATCTTGCCCAGGACAGAGGGGTACTGCTGCTGGGCATTGTGCAGGGGGTTACAGTTTGTGAAGAGGGGTCTGCTGTGGGTGAAGACACAGTGGTTAAAGGCCTGGTGACTGTGGATGTGACAGGGGTTTTGATCGCCAGCCGTGGGAGAAGCAGGGGTGGTGGTGTGTGGCACTGAAAAGCTGCCATGTGGATGCCAGCTGTCTGTTTCTCCAGCTTGTCAAAGCCCGGAAGAGGACTTGGACTGCAGGCGTCTTCCTGAATTAAATGATACAGTAAATCTACATTTCAGAAAAGCAGCACTCTTAAATGTTTGCGTTTACTTGTTTTGCTCTCGTTTGTTAGTTAGTTAATTAGTTTTTATAGTTTTTAAATGCAACTTACAAAGGCTGGTGAGTGGACAGTGGAGGTGTCGCGGCTGGTCATATTGATGTGGGGCAGGCCAGCATCCAGCACATCAGTCTCGGCCTCTGGGTCACTCTGATAGGCCTCATCAGCCTCTTCTGTATCTTGGTGACCCGGCTGGACGACCTCCTCCTCTGGACCAGGTCCATCATGAACCATGTCCTGCAGGGAAAATGGCCGTGGTCCTCCTGTGCTCTGGCTGAACAGGTACTCCAACCCAAGCAGCTCGTTAGACGCCACATTAACTGGGGCCCGATAATTCCCCTCCTCGGTCGTTCCAAACAGCTGCTCACAGCGCCTGTTGAGACGATCAATCAGCGGCGCTGAATACGTCCGGTGCCTCCGTCCTTTGCCCCCAAACACAGCATCTGAGCTCCTGTCAGCGTTCCACCGTGCAATGCCACTTATCAGGTAAACCTGATTAGGCCGTGCAGCACAGTGGGGACCTACACATAGAAAAAAATGCATTACAACAATCCATGGCCCGTGTCTAACAGACACTATTTCTAGGTTTCTACCTGGAATCATATTAGGCAACATCTTGTGGAATCCCTCCAGGCTATTGCTTCCACGCAGACATTTGTAGTACGGCACATCCACTTTGTTGATGGTCGTAATACGCGCCACCCTGTACATGATCATGTCTGGTGGATCCTGGATGCACTCCAAGTGTCGCTGCTGGCTTGCCCACATGTCATCAATGGCATCTTTACAAACATACAAATTTACACCTAGGTAGCATCTGAGCCTTTTGTCCTCCTGTAAACCTACAACATTAAGTTCGTACTAATCTGGTGTTTTGAAAAGGCTCACCCCGCTTTCATCCAGCTCAGCCGAACCCTTTAACTCTTCAATCGCCATGTGGATGAGCCGGAATGTTTCCTGCGCCCCGAGCGTGACCCTTCGCACATGGTAGTTGAGGTGGTCCCTAGAAATGTGGTCTCGGACAATGTCCTCATCAGACAGAGTCTTCAACCTGTTGTGCTTGGCCCTGACAGCCTTGATGAGTAGGTCCAGGTCAGTGCAGTTGTAGGCCAGGACAGCGCCAGCCAGCGCAGACTTAAAGGCAGCGTACTTAGAGTGACTGTCTGTTCGAATGGCTGCGTCAAATCGGTGAATCCAGTGGAAGATGTCTAAACGCACAACCATTCCCCTGTTCACCCAAGCCTCAAACAGAGTCTCAACAGCTGTTGGACCTTGTGCACGACAACACCCATGGTCCACATACAAAATTTTGGGGACCGGTTGATTAGCCAGTCGGAACCTTTGTATGACTCCACTGCACATTGGTGCCAGCTTCACTGTGGACTCCTCACAGGTCAACACAAAGGTCACTATTTGGGAGAATTCATTGGCAATACTGGTGAACCACTGAGCTGAGCCATGGCCCTCTCCAGACAGTTTCTTCACCACCTAGAGCATACAGAGAATTTGGTAAGATCGAGTAATTTATTTTACGGAGAGAAACATTTGTTAACAAAAGTATAGCAAGCAGTTGTATTCCACTAATGTTTGTTATGGGGATTTACATACTTTCTTGGTGGAATCCATTTTTAACACTGTGCCAAAAGTGGAAAGGATCTGGTTCCGGTAGTCCTGGACATTATTGGCCTCAGCTAGAAGAAAGGCGTGGCGCAAAAGTGGGGCAGAAGGCAGCTCTCTTGGAGGAGGTGGAGCCTGGAACCTGTGCCTCAATGCAGAAACAATTCCTCCGGGTTCTGCCACAGTCATGAGCAGCGTGGTGTACAGATCCTTGCGGTGAAGGTACTCTTCGTGATGATTTTCCTGGATCTGCCGCCACACTTTGATCATTGTGTTCCCTTCAGTCCTGTCACGCAGAAGACGCACAACGTTTTTGTCCACGCCACGTCTGTAAGCAGAGCCAGTTGAGTCAGCTGAACCACTGCTGTTTGCTTAAATTCACACTATGCATTCAGTTTACTCACTTGCTAGTGAGAACAGAAGGAAACATGGCTTGAAGGGCTTCGCTCAGCTGTGCCAGAATAGCAGCATCCATGCAAGCCACCGTCCGACCGTAATGCCCTCATGGTTCCTGCCTGCCTTGGTACATGGGCCACAGCACAAAACCTCAGTCAGCATTGTGTACCAGCTGGACCCGTCGCAGATGTGACGAGGCTGTAAACAAAACAAGCAGATCAAATAAAGGCATAAAATCACATCAACTGCTCCTTTTCCTGAGCTCAGACAGATGCTAGTTACACAGCACTCTATTTGAGTAAATAAATGAAGTACAAGATCACCAATAAAGTAAACATTTGAGACAAGGTAAGTCAGACCCGGTGGTGATAGCCAGACTTGTAGAGGTGCACGTCCTTTCCTGCCCCCACACACTTGTCACCTCGTGGACACTTCAGGGAGCACCTCCAAACCCCAACTGGACGCCACACAAACAGACGGCTTCGGAAAAAAAGCTGTGGGCCTGGCAGAACCCCTCCGACATAGGCCGGAGGTTCTGGAGGGTAGAACCACATGCGGTCAGATGCCATCACCCGTCTCCTCTTGAGCACACCAGTGTTGTCTTTGTACACATGAACAGCGGTGAACATTCCTCTTGTGGTGTCCTCCTTAAGCCAGTGAATGTCAGCAGATGGGATGCCATCAGGTTTCTCCCACAGGCGCACCCAACCGTCTAACTCCACCTGCAAAATAAATGGTGCATACAAGAGCACGTCTGGTGATTCTTGTCTACAGAATGACATTAAAACGTAGGATTCTCATTCATGCTGCTTGCATTTAAATCCAAGTAT
Organism: Betta splendens; assembly: GCF_900634795.4. NCBI lineage: Eukaryota > Metazoa > Chordata > Actinopteri > Anabantiformes > Osphronemidae > Betta > Betta splendens. The sequence goes on from NC_040895.2 coordinate 126,044, forward strand.
AACTTACAGGTAAGTCACTTAGAGGTGTCTGCAAAGGAGGAACACCACCCTGGGATGTGGATGGAGCCTCTGTGGGCTGAACAGTAGACTCTGGCTCATCCAGCCAGGCAGCAGACGTGTTCTGTGAGGCTGAGTGACGCTTCTCATCCGGGGGGTGTAATGCATGTTTGGATGTCTTTGAAGGCGAATTCAAGGGCAGGGGATCCCGGGAATGTGACTTCTGGGACTTTATTCTATCTAACAAGTAATAAAACAAAAGTAGTGTAAGTGTAATAAGGTGTAATAAAAAATGTTCTACTATGAAACAAACCATTGAAAAACCATTAACTTTTTGCATGTCACTTACCTTCCACAGCCTGGGATGCAGCTGCCAGTTCATCATCATCATCATCATCCTCTGGCCATGAGGAGGGCCTGAAACTGGAGGTCCTTGTCTTCAGCTGCCATACACCAAACAGTATTTAGCTTTACAGATGGACCATTTGTGATTTGAACTGAAACATGATTAACATTCTTTATGTCACACTTCCATCCTCCTTGTCATTAATATATCTCCTGAAATTCTTCATCTGCATACTTGTGATGTGGGTCAGTGGTGTGTTCAACCACCTCCTCACAGAACTGTTTGCCTTCTTTATTATGTCCCTCTGTTCATTGCTAAATTTCTCTGGACTGTCCCTTTGAACGCTATATTGTTGGTAGAGTTCCCACATCTCCTGAAACGTGTGGCCCTCAAACCCTCTCTGACCGTAGATACACCTGTCCACATTCGCCTCAAGGACAATGGAGACTTGTGGGAAGCTCTCTGCATACTCTGTCAGGTAGTCTTTAAGCCACTGGTTGGCTCTCTCTACTGTAGTATATTTATGTATCATATTATATATTATTATATAGGTAGTGAACAATATGTTCTGGTCAGGTTAAGATGCAGCGACTGTTCCTCAACCCTTGCAGTTTGGCAGGGTCGTTGTCTGGGGAGCATCTGGGATAGACTCCAGGAAACAGACATTTACATTTACTTTTAGCAGTAAAATTGATCATTGCTTATGAGAGAAGTACAGAGAGTAGATGGGTTTGTGTGTCCTCAGTGACTGGGGTGAAAGCGTTTGCTTGAACTGGGTTCGCAGAATCTGTGTTCGCAGAATCTGTTGCGTAAACTGTTTATCCGAGCTGTTCCTAAGGAAATATTCAAAATGTCACACCGACCTGGGAAAGGAATTAGGAGGTTGATGGTGGGCCAGATGCATCCGGGAGCTGGACAGATAACACGGCCCAGCGCCAGGACCTTCAGAGTAGCCGAGAAAAACATCTACACGTCCTTATTTGGACATGTGGAAAGATTTTAGGTGGTGGTTAAAAGCAGGCCTTCACAGGCTGGGGTTTTCAGAGCGCTTCGCAGAGGGTCCGCTGGTAGCACACAGCGGACCTTTTCCGACCTCTCAGTTCTCTCTGCAGAGGAACAAGCAGGTGAATTTGGTTTCTGCCTCTCTTGCTATTACTCTTTTGTAATCATTATCTGATTGATTTAATTTGTCATGTATAATAAATTTTTATGCTATTGATTTAAACTTCAAAGATGAGTTCTTGTGAAATCTCTGTCGTGGTTGAAGAGAATAGAAATACACGACACTACCTTTCTATGGGGGTTTGACATCTCTGTTCTGTGCTTGTCAACTATGCTGCAATCACAAAGGTACATGAATTTAGTTGGGTCATTATTCTCACTGAAGTTCCTAAAGGAACAATGAACCTGAATAAACCCCAAAACGCTGATGAACGTCAAAGGCTTGTAACATGTTGCCCCTGTAGTTTTTCACCTACAAAAGTGATAAACGTAACACACTTACTACTTCATATAGCCTACGTCGTTCTCCACAAGCCAGTGGAAAGGTGCGTGTCCGTACTGGCCGAACAGCAACACCAGCCGTCCCAGACACTGCTGTCGTGACGGTGCAGGGACTCCCTCTGCTTGGAGGAATGTCTCTGCATGGTCCAGTGCAGTGAGTGGGTTCAGCAGCTCCAGGGGAGGTTTTGGGAAGACCTTTTTCTTCTCCCGGTAAAGACGTGCCTCTTTAGTCGACAGCAGCACAGCCTGCTGACGATGTGCAGGGGCGCCTGGGTTCACAACGCGGATTGTTGCCATCTTTACCTGTGGCCTATTAACAAGTAGAATATGAATGCACTGACAGAAGTAGAGAACAGAATATGGAGGCATCTGCACCCACAGAACAGTGTTAACTACTGAGATGAGTGGGGCGTGTAGTACAAAGCACAAACTGCCTGTTAAAGCATCGTTACAGATCCATACATACAGTAGTTTAAAGTATTCTTTCTTTAAATAATTGTTTAATGACCAATTACATTATTCATATTCAAGCTATTTCATAAGCTTTGGTGTTTAGTTCTTTTTTAGTAGGAGCTCATTTTAGACAGTATTTCTACATGAACTGGATAAATGACTTGCTGAAGTACATACCAATAGTTTTCACTCTTTTCATTTTAAGCAAACGCGTTAACGTTACAAAATATGTTCTTTATCAGGAAACAAACTCGGACCTACGAATAGAGTCGAGAAAGTAACGGTACATGAACTCATATTCATCTTCGTCCTCGTAGCTGTCGCGGAAAACAACACTTGATACTTACCGCAAACAGAGGTTTTGTATGTCCGGTCACCGTGTGTGCGCATTTAATGGCCACTGAAAAGAATAGGACTGTATTTAAGCAACGTACAGGAATAAAATCTGGTGTCGTGGCGTTTATAAAGGACTTAGAACATTTTGGTGTCGTGGCGTTTATAAAGGACTTAGAACATTTTGGGAGGTACACAGGAGGTGGCCATTTTGGCCTTAAACACAATATCCCCTTTCTTGTATTTCGCTGTCCCTTTAAACAAAACAACTAGAAAGAAGCCAAAATCATTATTTGTAATGTGTCACCGACCATAGGCATGAACTGTGAACAAAGCAAAGGCAGCACTGTGACTGAAAACAGAAAATTCTTGCAGGTAATACCGTCTGTTGTCTAAGAATGATGCAATTATAGAGTTAACAAATAATTGAACAATCTAGGTGAAATGTCAAAAACATAAAATACAATAAAAAACACAAGATAATAATTGCAGAAGATACCTCATAAATCGTACAATAACTGCTTGGAATAAGAAAGAAAACTCTTTTCCCAAAACACGGTGCAGTATAATGTGGACCTGAGCAAACAGCCCGCTCTGCTAGGGTTGAGGAGAAATGTAAAAGCTTACAGCACCTGGTATTCCCAGGCGGTCTCCCATCCAAGTACTAACCTGGTCTGACCCTGCTTAGCTTCCGAGATCAGACGAGATCGGGCGTGCTTAGGGTGGTATGGCCGTAAGCGAGAGCAGGGATTGACAGGAGCTCTTTTAAGCTTGGCAAGCCACGCCGCTGCATCCACTTGCCTGAATGTGGCGTTTATAAAGGACTTAGAACATTTTGGGATGTACACAAAAGGTGGCCATTTTGGCCTTAAACACAATATCCCTTTTTTTGTATTTCGCTGTCCCTTTAAACAAAACAACTAGAAAGAAGCCAAAATCATTATTTGTAATGTGTCACCGACCATAGGCATGAACTGTGAACAAAGCAAAGGCAGCACTGTGACTGAAAACAGAAAATTCTTGCAGGTAATAACGTCTGTTGTCTAAGAACGATGCAATTATAGAGTTAACAAATAATTGAACAATCTAGGTAAAATGTCAAATACATAAAACAGAAGTAATAAAACAATAGCTATTAATTGCAGAAGATAGGTCATAAATCATATAATAACTGCATAGAATAAGAAAAAAAACACTTTTCCCATAACACGGTGCAGTATAATGTAGACCTGAGCAAACAGCCCGCTCTGCTAAGGTTGAGGGGAAATGTAAAAGCTTACAGCACCTGGTATTCCCAGGCGGTCTCCCATCCATGTACTAACCAGAAGGAGAGCGAAATACAAAAAAGGGGATATTGTGTTTAAGGCCAAAATGGCCACCTTCTGTGTACGTCCCAAAATGTTCTAAGTCCTTTATAAACGCCACATTCAGGCAAGTGGATGCAACGGCGTGGCTTGCCAAGCTTAAAAGAGCTCCTGTCACTCTCTGCTCTAGCTTATGGCCATACCACCCTGAGCACGCCCGAACTTGTCTGATCTCGGAAGCTAAGCAGTGTCGGGCCTGGTTAGTACTTGGATGGGAGACTGCCTGGGAATACCAGGTGCTGTAAGCTTTTACATTTCTCCTCAACCCTAGCAGAGCGGGCTGTTTGCTCAGGTCTACATTATACTGCACCGTGTTATGGGAAAAGTGTTTTTTTTCTTATTCTATGCAGTTATTATATGATTTATGACCTATCTTCTGCAATTAATAGCTATTGTTTTATTACTTCTGTTTTATGTATTTGACATTTTACCTAGATTGTTCAATTATTTGTTAACTCTATAATTGCATCGTTCTTAGACAACAGACGCTATTACCTGCAAGAATTTTCTGTTTTCAGTCACAGTGCTGCCTTTGCTTTGTTCACAATTCATGCCTATGGTCGGTGACACATTACAAATAATGATTTTGGCTTCTTTCTAGTTGTTTTGTTTAAAGGGACAGCGAAATACAAGAAAGGGGATATTGTGTTTAAGGCCAAATAGGCCACCTTCTGTGTACCTCCCAAAATGTTCTAAGTCCTTTATAAACGCCACATTCAGGCAAGTGGACGCAACGGCGTGGCTTGTCAAGCTTAAAAGAGCTCCTGTCACTCTCAGCTCTCGCTCACGGCCATACCACCCTGAGCACACCCGAACTCGCCTGATCTCGGAAGCTAAACAGGGTCGGGCCTGGTTAGTACTTGGATGGGAGACTGCCTGGGAATACCAGGTGCTGTAAGCTTTTACATTTCCCCTCAACCCTAGCAGAGCGGGCTGTTTTGCTCAGGTCTACATTATACTGCACCGTGTTATGGGAAAAGGTTTTTCTTTCTTATTCTATGCAGTTATTATATGATTTATGACCTATCTTCTGCAATTAATAGCTATTGTTTTTATTACTTCTGTTTTATGTATTTGACATTTTACCTATATTGTTCAATTATTTGTTAACTCTATAATTGCATCGTTCTTAGACAACAGACGCTATTACCTGCAAGAATTTTCTGTTTTCAGTCACAGTGCTGCTTTGCTTTGTTCACAGTTCATGCCTACGGTCGGTGACACATTACAAGTAATGATTTGGCTTCTCTCTATTTGTTTTGTTTAAAGAGGAGAGCGAAATACAAAAAAGCGGGATATTGTGTTTAAGGCCAAAATGGCCACCTTCTGTGTACGTCCCAAAATGTTCTAAGTCCTTTATAAACGCCACATTCAGGCAAGTGGATGCAACGGCGTGGCTTGCCAAGCTTAAAAGAGCTCCTGTCACTCTCTGCTCTCGCTTACGGCCATACCACCCTGAGCACGCCCGATCTCGTCTGATCTCGGAAGCTAAGCAGGGTCGGGCCTGGTTAGTACTTGGATGGGAGACCGCCTGGGAATACCAGGTGCTGTAAGCTTTTACATTTCTCCTCAACCCTAGTAGAGCGGGCTGTTTGCTCAGGTCTACATTATACTGCACCGTGTTATGGGAAAAGAGTTTTCTTTCTTATTCTATGCAGTTATTATATGATTTATGACCTATCTTCTGCAATTAATTAGCATTGTGTTTTATTACTTGTATTTATGTATTTGACATTTCACCTAGATTGTTCAATTAGTTGTTAACTCTATAATTGGCATCGTTCTTAGACAACAGACCTATTACCTGCAAGAATTTTCTGTTTTCAGTCACAGTGCTGCCTTTGCTTTGTTCACAGTTCATGCCTATGGTCGGTGACACATTACAAAGTAATGATTTTGGCTTCTCTTCTAGTTGTTTTGTTTAAAAGGGACAGCGAAATACAAAAAAGGGGATATTGTGTTTAAGGGCCAAAATGGCCACCTTTCTGTTACTCCCAAAATGTTCTAAGTCCTTTATAAACGCCACATTCAGGCAAGTGGATGCACGGCGTGGCTTGCCAAGCTTAAAAGAGCTCCTGTCAATCTCAGGCTCTCGCTTACGGCCAATACCACCCTGAGCACAGCCCGATCTCGTCTGATCTCGGAAGCTAAGCAGGGTCGGGCCTGGTTAGTACTTGGATGGGAGACCGCCTGGGAATACCAGGTGCTGTAAGCTTTTACATTTCTCCTCAACCCTAGCAGAGCGGGCTGTTTGCTCAGGTCTACATTATACTGCACCGTGTTATGGGAAAAGTGTTTTCTTTCTTATTCTATGCAGTTATTATATGATTTATGACGGTATCTTCTGCAATTATTAGCTATGTGTTTTTATTACTTCTGTATTTTATGTATTTGACATTTCACCTAGATTGTTCAATTATTTGTTAACTCATAATTGCATCGTTCTTAGACAACAGACGCTATTACCTGCAAGAAATTTCTGTTTTCAGTCACAGTGCTGCTTTTGCTTTGTTCACAGTTCATGCCTATGGTCGGTGACACATTACAAGTAATGATTTTGGCTTCTCTCTAGTTGTTTTGTTTAAAGGGAGAGCGAAATACAAAAAGGGGGACATTGTGTTTAAGGCCAAAATGGCCACCTTCTGTGTACCTCCCAAAATGTTCTAAGTCCTTTATAAACGCCACATTCAGGCAAGTGGATGCAACGGCGTGGCTTGCCAAGCTTAAAGAGCTCCTGTCACTCTCATGCTCTCGCTTACGGCCATACCACCCTGAGCACCGCCCGATCTCGTCTGATCTCGGAAGCTAAGCAGGGTCGGGCCTGGTTAGTACTTGGATGGGAGACCTGCCTGGGAATACCAGGTGCTGTAAGCTTTTACATTTCTCCCTCAACCCTAGCAGAGCGGGCTGTTTGCTCAGGTCCTACATTATACTGCACCGTGTTATGGGAAAAGTGTTTTCTTTCTTATTCTATGCAGTTATTATGTATGATTTATGAGCTATCTTCTGCAATTATATCTTGTGTTTTTATTACTTGTATTTATGTATTTGACCATTTACCTAGATTGTTCAATTATTTGTTAACTCTATAATTGCATCGTTCTTAGACAACAGACGCTATTACCTGCAAGAAATTTTCTGTTTTCAGTCACAGTGCTGCCTTTGCTTTGTTCACAGTTCATGCCTATGGTCGGTGACACATTACAAGTAATGATTTTGGCTTCTCTTCTAGTTGTTTTGTTTAAAGGGACAGCGAAATACAAGAAAGGGGATATTGTGTTAAGGCCAAAATGGCCACCTTCTGTGTACGTCCCAAAATGTTCTAAGTCCTTTATAAACGCCACATTCAGGCAAGTGGATGCAACGGCGTGGCTTGCCAAGCTTAAAAGAGCTCCTGTCACTCTCTAGCTCTCGCTTACGGCCATACCACCCTGAGCACGCCCGATCTCGTCTGATCTCGGAAGCTAAGCAGGGTCAGGGCCTGGTTAGTACTTGGATGGGAGACCGCCTGGGAATACCAGGTGCTGTAAGCTTTTACATTTCTCCTCAACCCTAGCAGAGCGGGGCTGTTTGCTCAGGTCCACATTATACTGCACCGTGTTATGGGAAAAGTGTTTTCTTTCTTATTCTATAGCAGTTATTGATATGATTTATGAGGCTATCTTCTGCAATTAATATCTTGTGTTTTTATTACTTGTATTTTAAGTATTTGACATTTCACCTAGATTGTTCAATTATTTGTTACTCAATAATTGCATCGTTCTTAGACAACAGACGCTATTACCTGCAAGAATTTTCTGTTTTCAGTCACAGTGCTGCTTTTGCTTTGTTCACAGTTCATGCCTATGGTCGGTGACACATTACAAATAATGATTTTGGCTTCTCTCTAGTTGTTTTGTTTAAAGGGACAGCGAAATACAAGAAAGGGGATATTGTGTTTAAGGCCAAAATGGCCACCTTCTGTGTACCTCCCAAAATGTTCTAAGTCCTTTATAAACGCCACATTCAGGCAAGTGGACGCAACGGCGTGGCTTGTCAAGCTTAAAAGAGCTCCTGTCACTCTCAGCTCTCGCTTACGGCCATACCACCCTGAGCACGCCCGATCTCGTCTGATCTCGGAAGCTAAGCAGAGTCGGGCCTGGTTAGTACTTGGATGGGAGACCGCCTGGGAATACCAGGTGCTGTAAGCTTTTACATTTCTCCTCAACCCTAGCAGAGCGGGCTGTTTGCTCAGGTCCACATTATACTGCACCGTGTTATGGGAAAAGAGTTTTCTTTCTTATTCTATGCAGTTATGTACGATTTATGAGGTATCTTCTGCAATCAATATCTTGTGTTTTTTATTACTTGTATTTTATGTATTTGACATTTCACCTAGATTGTTCAATTATTTGTTAACTCTATAATTGCATCGTTCTTAGACAACAGACGATATTACCTGCAAGAATTTTCTGCTTTCAGTCACAGTGCTGCCTTTGCTTTGTTCACAGTTCATGCCTATGGTCGGTGACACATTACAAAGTAATGATTTTGGCTTCTCTTCTAGTTTGTTTGTTTAAAGAGACAGCGAAATACAAAAAAGGGGATATTGTGTTTAAGGCCAAAATGGCCACCTTCTGTGTACGTCCCAAAATGTTCTAAGTCCTTTATAAACGCCACATTCAGGCAAGTGGATGCAACGGCGTGGCTTGCCAAGCTTAAAAGAGCTCCTGTCACTCTCTGCTCTCGCTTACGGCCATACCACCCTGAGCACGCCCGATCTCGTCTGATCTCGGAAGCTAAGCAGAGGTCGGGCCTGTTAGTACTTGGATGGGAGACCGCCTGGGAATACCAGGTGCTGTAAGCTTTTACATTTCCTCCTCAACCCTAGCAGAGCGGGCTGTTGCTCAGGTCCACATTATACTGCACCGTGTTATGGGAAAAGTTTTTCTTTCTTATTCTATACCAGTTATTAGTATGATTTATGACCTATCCTCTGCAATTAATAACTATTGTTTTTTATTACTTGTTTTATGTATTTGACATTTCACCTAGCTTGTTCAATTATTTGTTAACTCAATAATTGCATCGTTCTTAGACAACAGACGCTATTACCTGCAAGAATTTTCTGTTTTCAGTCACAGTGCTGCTTTTGCTTTGTTCACAGTTCATGCCTATGGTCGGTGACACATTACAAAAAATGATTTTGGCTTCTCTCTAGTTGTTTTGTTTAAAGGGAGAGCGAATTACAAAAAAAGGGATATTGTGTTTAAGGCCAAAATGGCCACCTTCTGTGTACGTCCCAAAATGTTCTAAGTCCTTTATAAACGCCACATTCAGGCAAGTGGATGCAACGGCGTGGCTTGCCAAGCTTAAAAGAGCTCCTGTCACTCTCTGCTCTCGCTTACGGCCATACCACCCTGAGCACGCCCGATCTCGTCTGATCTCGGAAGCTAAGCAGGGTCGGGCCTGGTTAGTACTTGGATGGGAGACCGCCTGGGAATACCAGGTGCTGTAAGCTTTTACATTTCTCCTCAACCCTAGCAGAGCGGGCTGTTTGCTCAGGTCCACATTATACTGCACCGTGTTATGGGAAAAGTGTTTTTTTTTTCTTATTCTATGCAGTTATATGTACGATTTATGAGGTATCTTCTGCAATTAATATCTTGTGTTTTTTATTACTTCTGTTTTATGTATTTGACATTTTACCTAGATTGTTCAATTATTTGTTAACTCTATAATTGCATCGTTCTTAGACAACAGACGCTATTACCTGCAAGAATTTTCTGTTTTCAGTCACAGTGCTGCTTTTGCTTTGTTCACAGTTCATGCCTATGGTCGGTGACACATTACAAGTAATGACTTTGGCTTCTCTCTAGTTGTTTTGTTTAAAGGGACAGCGAAATACAAAAAAGGGGATATTGTGTTTAAGGCCAAAATGGCCACCTTCTGTGTACGTCCCAAAATGTTCTAAGTCCTTTATAAACGCCACATTCAGGCAAGTGGATGCAACGGCGTGGCTTGCCAAGCTTAAAAGAGCTCCTGTCACTCTCTGCTCTCGCTTACGGCCATACCACCCTGAGCACGCCCGATCTCGTCTGATCTCGGAAGCTAAGCAGTGTCGGGCCTGGTTAGTACATTGATGGGAGACCGCCTGGGAATACCAGGTGCTGTAAGCTTTTACATTTCTCCTCAACCCTAGCAGAGCGGGCTGTTTGCTCAGGTCTACATTATACTGCACCGTGTTATGGGAAAAGTGTTTTTTTTCTTATTCTATGCAGTTATTATATGATTTATGAGCTATCTTCTGCAATTAATAGCTATTGTTTTTATTACTTCTGTATTTATGTATTTGACATGTTACCTAGATTGTTCAATTATTTGTTAACTCTATAATTGCATCGTTCTTAGACAACAGACGCTCTTACCTGCAAGAATTTTCTGTTTTCAGTCACTAGTGCTGCTTTGCTTTGTTCACAGTTCATGCCTTATGGTCGGTGACCACATTACAAGTAATGAATTTTTGGATTCTATCTATTCTTTTGTTTAAAGGGAGAGCGAAATACAAAAAAGGGATATTGTGTTTAAGGCCAAAATGGCCAGCTTCTGTGTACCTCCCAAAATGTTCTAAGTCCTTTATAAACGCCACATTCAGGCAAGTGGATGCAACGGCGTGGCTTGTCAAGCTTAAAAGAGCTCCTGTCACTCTCAGCTCTAGCTTACGGCCATACCACCCTGAGCACGCCCGATCTCATCTTTTTTTTTTTTTTTTTTTTTCCTAGTGATTCTGAGCCACTCCTACTGTATACAATGTATATGAGTTTGTAAATAATAAAATATAAGAATATTAATAACACCAATAACAACAACAACAACAATAATAATGTCAATGAACAAAATGAATGTACTGTATGACTCAAAATGATTCGTTCCCGAAGGTAAAAAAAAGCAAACTTCAGCCATGTCAAGCTTAAGCTCCAGCTCAGTGGTGTCAAGCTCCTGCTTAGGCTTCAGTTCAGTCAGGTCAAGCTCCTGCTTAGGTTCCAGTTCAGCCGTGTCAAGCTCAAGCTCCAGCTAAGTTGTGTCAAGCTCATGCTGCTGTCCTAGTTCCTGTTTGCCCAGAAGGGACTATTCTTGTCTTTGTTCCTGGCAACCCAGTAAAACGGACCCCTCCAGCCCTGGTTCCTGATGGTCCGGATGCAACCACTCAAGCCCTTGTTCCTGGTGATCTGGTAGAGCAGATCCCTCTAGTTCCTGATGACCATGCCTGCCCTGGTTGCTGGTGGTCCTGAGATGACCACGCCTACTTTGGTTCCAGTCTCTTCTGATCTTGTGTCTGCAGGTGTTTCCCCCGAGGTTCCAGATGCCGGTGTCACTGTTAGCCAGCTCCCTTGATTGTCTCCTGCATCTCCAGGCTTGTGTCCACCATCGACATCCAGCTGCAATGCCCCGGTACAGTATCTGGCCCTGCTCTTCTGCCTTTCTTTCTGGTCCCTAGCCTGCACATAGCTGCCGTCCTGCAGCTTGGCGCCTTCATTCCTGCGTCTGGTGGTCAAATGACTCCCCCTTGTGCACTCTGAAACTGGGCTGGTGCCCTCACCTTTATAGCCTTTACCGCAACTGTAGCGCTGCCTCTTTTGTCGCCGGCTACCTAGACTCTTCAGTCTCTTGGGCCATCCTCGTGTTAGAGGACGCCGTTGCTCCCTGCAAACTCCTTTCACATTTGTTCATGTGCACCAAGAGTGCCTGTTCATCCCAGTGGCTCTTGGACCTTGAGAAGTTTTGGACCTTGTTTTGTCTCCTGACTCAATTAAATGACTTTGACCCATGGGCTTCCTCGTTTTGCCTGTGTTAATACAGTATGTTTAAGTCCCTGTTTTTATAGGCTCTCCTCCAAGAATTCGCCCTGGGGGGGGTTGTCATAATTGGTGTGTTTTCGTCATTTGTGTTTTTTTTTGTTGACTTTCTGTTTAGTTCCTGTTTCTGTTCCAGTCAATTCATGCTTTACTTTCTGTCATGTGATTCTCAGCTGCTGTCATTAGTCCTCAGGTCTGTTATTTATTTATTTTTTTTTTTATTTTTTTTTTTGTTCTGTCCAGCAGTTAAGCAAGCAGCATATATTACGCTGAATGCCATATTGTGATGGACAGCTTTGCTTTAACAAGAAGAGTATATATAGAATATATATACTCTTCCTGATTTATGGTTTATTTAATGGTTTATTTAGCTAATCCAAAATGTGTGTGATGTTGCTGTGTTGGTGGACAGGTTAGGTTTCTGCTTTAGGGTGTGTATGCG